>NC_088417.1:11683164-11813164 GCF_034236695.1 Oncorhynchus nerka
GGGAACGGGTGTGATAGTGGGGGAAGAGGTCTACTGTTGTGGGGCTTTGGGATTGTGAGTCCTGGCTGGCTGCAGACGGAACCTGAGGTGAAATGAGGCACATCCTTATCCTCGTCATCGCACTCCCTTATCATCCATGGTGTGATCTAGAACCACACTCCCTTATCATCCATGGTGTGATCTAGAACCACACTCCCTTATCATCCATGGTGTGATCTAGAACCACACTCCCTTATCCTCTGTGGTGTGATCTAGACCCACACTCCCTTATCCTCCGTGGTGTGATCTAGAACCACACTCCCTTATCCTCCGTGGTGTGATCTAGACCCACACTCCCTTATCATCGTGGTGTGATCTAGAACCACACTCCCGTATCCTCCGTAGTGTGATCAAGACCCACACTCCCTTATCCTCCGTGGTGTGATCTAGAACCACACTCCATTATCCTCCGTGGTGTGATCTAGACCCACACTCCCTTATCATCGTGGTGTGATCTAGAACCACACTCCCGTATCCTCCGTAGTGTGATCAAGAACAACACTCCCTTATCCTCTGTGGTGTGATCTAGAACAACACTCCCTTATCCTCTGTGGTGTGATCTAGAACAACACTCCCTTATCCTCTGTGGTGTGATCTAGAACAACACTCCCTTATCCTCTCTGGTGTGATCTAGAACCACACTCCCTAATCCTCCGTGGTGTGATCTAGAACCACACTCCCTTATCATCCGTGGTGTTATCTAGAACCACACTCCCTTATCCTCCGTGTCGTGATCTAGAACCACACTCCATTATCCTCCGTGGTGTGATCTAGAACCACACTCCATTATCCTCCGTGGTGTGATCTAGAACCACACTCCCTTATCCTCCGTGGTGTGATCTAGAACCACACTCCCTTATCCTCCGTTCTGTGATCTAGAACCACACTCCCTTATCCTCCGTGGTGTGATCTAGAACCACACTCCCTTATCCTCCGTGGTGTGATCTAGAACCACACTCCCTTATCCTCCGTTGTGTGATCTAGAACCACACTCCCTTATCCTCCGTGGTGTGATCTAGAACCACACTCCATTATCCTCCGTGGTGTGATCTAGAACCACACTCCCTTATCCTCCGTGGTGTAATCTAGAACCACACTCCCTTATCCTCCGTTGTGTGATCTAGAACCACACTCCCTTATCCTCCGTTGTGTGATCTAGAACCACACTCCCTTATCCTCCGTGGTGTGATCTGGGACGAGGCTGAGGGCTGCGATGAGCCCCGCTGTGCTGGGGGTGTGAGCGTGCTTGTATTTTTATGTATGTGTATGTGTGTACTTTATGTGTGAGCGTGTATTGAAGTGGTTGACCTCAGGTAAATACTGAAGGCGATTGTGTGGAGGGGGGATGTTCATCTCTAAGGGGATGATCTCTGGTAAACCCTAAACTTAAAGAAGAGTGTCATCATCTCCAGGGTGCTGCTCGTCTTCGTAGCTGTACTGCAGTCTGACCAGGGGCGTATTGGCCAGGATTAGTCAGTCAGTGAAAGCCTCAGTAGTGAGACGGGAACGGGGGTCCCACAGCGTACTGTGCTCTACTCCCCGTGAGACCCTCCAAAGTGGATCTCCTCACTAATTGGGAACACATATGCAGGGAGGGACAGGGGGTAAGGAGATGGCGGGGCGGGCAGGGGGGAGGGGGACTCCCTAATGTAATGTCTCTAGGAGTGAAGCTATTGTAATTGATCAAACAGGGAAGTATCTTTATACTATAGTACTGAACCCCTCCCATAGCCCTCCCCTCCCCTCCCTCCAAATCCCTGCTCTACCATTTCATTTACTGCTCAGATTAGTTGGGGAGGGCTGGCGTGGCGGAGGTGAAGTGTGGGCTCTATGTCTGAATCTCACACGGGATTGCTGCATGGAAATCTGTTCAGAGCGGAAGAGTGGAACAGGATACTCCATCAAGACTGAGGCATCCGGCTGGCCTTGTACTGATGTGGCAGAACACACACAGCCAGTGAATCCAGCCCTGGGAACTAGAGGGTGATGGTGAATTGGTGACAGTGTGTGTGGTGAGAGAAAGTGTGTGTGTTTGTGTGTGACTGAGCATGGTTTGAGGCAGGAAAGCTGGGGGGGGCACACTCTGGTTATTGCTTCCTCCTCTCTCTCTCTCCTACTCCCTCCCCCTCAACCTTTCTCTCTTTCTCTCCCCCTCTCTCTCTCCCCTCCCCCTCAACCTTTCTCTCTTTCTTTTTCCCCCTCTCTCTCTCTCTCTCTCTCTCCCCCTCAACCGTTCTCTCTTTCTCTTTCCCTCTCTCTCTCTCTCTCTCTCTCTCTCTCTCTCTCTCTTTCTCTTTCCCTCTCTCTCTCTCTCTCTCTCTCTCTCTCTCTCTCTCTCTCTCTCTCTCTCTCTCTCTCTCTCTGTGTGTGTGTGTTTTGTATTGAACTGTAGGGAAAGTGGCTTTATTGTGGGGACGTCTCCGAGCGAAATGGGAACCATTTCCTTGGGGAACACATTATTATTGCAACGCATGTTGCAATTGAAAGAGGGAAGCTATGTGGGGAGGTAATAGTTGGTTTTTGTCATTTGTAGCCTCTGAAGTGGTCGTTAGAACACAGACCGAGTTTATAGCTCCGAAATCATTGGCTTTTACTGCAGACAATAACAGGGGATTTATTTAAGGAAACAGTAAGCCACAACCCTATTAGTCTAAATGTAATGCTTTGAAACTCTTTTTATGGTGGAACCTCAGTGTTGTCTGTGAATGAGATATCCATCAATCACTTAACTGCATAGGAATACATAGAATGTCTAAGTGACTAACTGCATGTACAGTATAGCAGGCGGAAGTCATTTTCACTATTAACGTCTATCCTTGTGAGGCCTCTTCAGGTCGAAGCCTGTTTGTTATGCTAGCTGAGCTCCATGCTAACATCCCACAGAACATCCTGTGTGTGGCCTCATTAGCTAGACGACTCAAAATCACTTAAAAAATAAAAATAACAACATGGGTTTACATCCGCAGACCTTGAAGGACGAAACCCAACACTATGCCTCTATGTAAACTAATTGTAAACTAATTGTAAACTAATTGTACATTGTAAACTAATTGTACATTGTAAACTAATTGTACATTGTAAACTAATTGTACATTGTAAACCAATTGTACATTGTAAACCAATTGTACATTGTAAACCAATTGTACATTGTAAACTAATTGTAAACTAATTGTAAACTAATTGTAAACTAATTGTACATTGTAAACTAATTGTACATTGTAAACCAATTGTACATTGTAAACTAATTGTACATGGTAAACTAATTGTACATTGTAAACTAATTGTAAACTAATTGTACATTGTAAACTAATTGTACATTGTAAACTAATTGTAAACTAATTGTAAACTAATTGTAAACTCATTGTACATTGTAAACTAATTGTACATTGTAAACCAATTGTAAACTAATTGTAAACTAATTGTACATAGTAAACTAATTGTACATTGTAAACTAATTGTACATTGTAAACCAATTGTAAACTAATTGTAAACTAATTGTACATAGTAAACTAATTGTACATTGTAAACCAATTGTAAACTAATTGTAAACTAATTGTACATTGTAAACTAATTGTACATTGTAAACTAATTGTACATTGTAAACCAATTGTAAACTAATTGTACATAGTAAACTAATTGTACATTGTAAACCAATTGTAAACTAATTGTAAACTAATTGTACATTGTAAACTAATTGTACATTGTAAACTAATTGTACATTGTAAACTAATTGTACATTGTAAACCAATTGTAAACTAATTGTAAACTAATTGTACATAGTAAACTAATTGTACATTGTAAACCAATTGTAAACTAATTGTAAACTAATTGTACATTGTAAACTAATTGTACATTGTAAACTAATTGTACATTGTAAATGAATGGGTGCGTAGGGATACAAGAAACATCAAAAGTCATCCTGCGGTCAGGTATCTCTCTTGTTCATTTAAATTCTTTGGTTTTGACTGTTGCGCGTCTCAGCAAGTTCTACCCAACGATGTTGTACATACACATAGTAATCTGATGTACAGTACGCATGTATGGCTCTAACTTATGTCTCTGCCCTGTGTGTTTGCCAGTGGAGTATGACAGAGAGCTGTCGCCTCACAGAATGCACCACAAAGAGTTCAAGTTCAACCTGTCCCAGATCCCCGAGGGTGAGGCCGTCACAGCCTCCGAGTTACGCCTCTACAAGGAGTGTGCGAACCAAGTCGTCATCAACGAGACCCTCCTGCTCAGCGTCTACCAAGTGGTGCAGGAGCACCCCAACAGGTAAGACACACTGCACACACACAGTCCAGTCCTTATATGTCAATCTGATGACAATAGAATAATCTCATCGGGCCCTTTTCACAGTTAAATAGCTTGCTGCTTGCTATTGCTATATACATGGGTTTATATCAGGGCTAGCTTGTTGTACTGCTTTATAGTGTTGAAGTCATGCTATCACATTAATGGTATATACACTATATATACAAAGTATGTAGAAACCCCTTCAAATGAGTGGATTTGGCTATGTCAGGTGTATAACATCGAGCACTAAGCCATGCAATATCAATTGACAAACATTGGCAGTAGAATGGCCTTACTGAAGAGCTCAGTGACTTTCAACGTGGCACCGTCATAGGATGCCACCTTTCCAACAAGTCAGTTCATCGAATGTATTTCCCGGGTCAACTGTAAGTGCTGTTATTTTGAAGTGGAAACGTCTAGGAGCAACAACGGCTCAGACTCGAAGTGGCAGGCCACACACAGAACGGGATTGCCGAGTGCTGAAGCGCGTAGCGCTTTCAAATTGTCTGTCCTCGGTTGCAACACTCACTACCGAGTTCCAAACTGACTCTCGGAAGCAATGTCAGCACAATAATTGTTCATCTGGAGCTTCATGAAATGGGTTTCCATGGCCAAGCAGCTGCACACAAGCCTAAGATCACCATGTGCAATGCCAAGCGTCGGCTGGAGTGGTGTAAAGCTCACTGCCATTGGACTCTGGAGCAGTGGAAACGCGTTCTCTGGAGTGACTAATCACGCTTCACCATCTGTCAGTCCAATGGGCGAATCTGGGTTTGGTGGATGCCAGGAGAATGCTACCTGCACCAATGAATAGTGCCAACTGTAAAGTTTGGTGGAGGAGGAATAATGGTCTGGGGCTGTTTTTCATGGTTCGGGCTAGGCCCCTTAGTTCCAGTGAAGGGCAATCTTAAACTAGATAATAGGAACACTGTGGACAATATTCAGCAAGTTGCAACCATGAAAAACAGAAATAAACACTTTTCCATAAACAAGGTCTAAATCATGTTTGATACACTCTGTAAGTAAAAAATGTTGCAGTACTGTTTAAACTAGATTATAGGAACACTGTGGACAATTTTCAGCATGTTGCAACCATGAAATACAGAAATAAACACTTGTCCATTAACGCTGCATATGATGACATTCTAGACGATTCTGTGCTTCCAACTTTGTGGCAACAGTTTGGGGAAGGCCCTTTCCTGTTTCAGCATGACAATGCCCCCGTGCACAAAGAAAGGTCCACACAGAAATGGTTTGTCGAGATCGTTGTTGAAGAACTGGCCTTGCACAGAGCCCTGACCTCAACCCCATCAAACACCTTTCGGATGAATTGGAACGTAAGACTGCGAGCCAGGCCTAATCGTCCAAAATCAGTGTCCGACCATACTAATGCTTTTGTGGCTGAAGTCCCCGGAGCAATGTTCCAACATCTAGTGGAAAGCCTTCCCAGAAGAGTGGAGGCTGTTATAGCAGCAAAAGGGGAACCATATTAATGCCCATGATTTTGGAATGAGATGTTTGACGAAAAGAGTCAACACACTTTTTTTGTAATGTTGTGAATTTGAGGTATATATATTGTGTTACTATTTTCTTTATTATATATATATTTTTTGTTCCTCATTTTCTTACTTTTTAACTTGTTAGTAAAAAGGGCTCGTTAGTAAGCATTTCACGGCAAAGTCTACACCTGTTTTATTCAGGGCAGGTGACAAATAAAATGTGATTGATTGATATATAGATGTATAGTATGTGTGAGTGCCGCTGAGGCAGAATCCTCCATAGAATCATATATAGAACAAAGACAGAACTCTGGAATCCTCTCAGCTTTCCACATGGTTCAGATTCTCCCAGTGATCTAACACTGGGAAGATATGGTTCAGATTCTCTCAGTGTTCTAACACTGGGATGATATGGTTCAGCTTCTCCCAGTGATCTGTCTAACACTGGGATGATATGGTTCAGCTTCTCCCAGTGATCTGTCTAACACTGGGATGATATGGTTCAGCTTCTCCCAGTGATCTGTCTAACACTGGGATGATATGGTTCAGCTTCTCCCAGTGATCTGTCTAACACTGGGATGATATGGGATGATATCAGCTTCTCCCAGTGATCTGTCTAACACTGGGATGATATGGTTCAGCTTCTCCCAGTGATCTGTCTAACACTGGGATGATATGGTTCAGCTTCTCCCAGTGATCTGTCTAACACTGGGATGATATGGTTCAGCTTCTCCCAGTGATCTGTCTAACACTGGGATGATATGCTTCAGCTTCTCTTAGACCTTAGTGCTGCTTTTGATACCATCGATCACCACATTCTTTTGGAGAGATTGGAAACACAAATTGGTCTACACGGACATGTTCTGGCCTGGTTTAGATCTTATCTGTCGGAAAGATATCAGTTTGTCTCTGTGAATGGTTTGTCCTCTGACAAATCAACTGTAAATTTCGGTGTTCCTCAAGGTTCTGTTTTAGGACCACTATTGTTTTCACTATATATTTTACCTCTTGGGGATGTTATTCGAAAACATAATGTAAACCTTCACTGCTATGCGGATGACACACAGCTGTACATTTCAATGAAACATGGTGAAGCCCCAAAATTGCCCTCGCTAGAAGCATGTGTTTCAGACATAAGGAAGTGGATGGCTGCAAACTTTCTACTATTAAACTCGGACAAAACAGAGATGCTTGTTCTAGGTCCCAAGAAACAAAGAGATCTTCTGTTGAATCTGACAATTAATCTTAATGGTTGTACAGTCGTCTCAAATAAAACTGTGAAGGACCTCGGCGTTACTCTGGACCCTGATCTCTCTTTTGAAGAACATATCAAGACCATTTCGAGGACAGCTTTTTTCCATCTACGTAACATTGCAAAAATCAGAAACTTTCTGTCCAAAAATGATGCAGAAAAATTAATCCATGCGTTTGTCACTTCTAGGTTAGACTACTGCAATGCTCTATTTTCCGGCTACCCGGATAAAGCACTAAATAAACTTCAGTTAGTGCTGAATACGGCTGCTAGAATCCTGACTAGAACCAAAAATTTGATCATATTACTCCAGTGCTAGCCTCTCTACACTGGCTTCCTGTCAAAGCAAGGGCTGATTTCAAGGTTTTACTGCTAACCTACAAAGCATTACATGGGCTTGCTCCTACCTATCTCTCTGATTTGGTCCTGCCGTACATACCTACACGTACGCTAC
Organism: Oncorhynchus nerka; assembly: GCF_034236695.1. Taxonomy (NCBI): domain Eukaryota; kingdom Metazoa; phylum Chordata; class Actinopteri; order Salmoniformes; family Salmonidae; genus Oncorhynchus; species Oncorhynchus nerka. Next base: position 11,690,702 of record NC_088417.1, read on the forward strand.
GGTCACAAGACGCAGGCCTCCTAATTGTCCCTAGAATTTCTAAGCAAACAGCTGGAGGCAGGGCTTTCTCCTATAGAGCTCCATTTTTATGGAACGGTCTGCCTACCCATGTCAGAGACGCAAACTCGGTCTCAACCTTTAAGTCTTTACTGAAGACTCATCTCTTCAGTGGGTCATATGATTGAGTGTAGTCTGGCCCAGGAGTGGGAAGGTGAACGGAAAGGCTCTGGAGCAACGAACCGCCCTTGCTGTCTCTGCCTGGCCGATTCCCCTCTTTCCACTGGGATTCTCTGCCTCTACCCTGTTACGGGGGCTGAGTCACTGGCTTACTGGGGCTCTCTCATGCCGTCCCTGGGGGGGGGGTGCGTCACCTGGGTGGGTTGATTCACTGTTGTGGTCGGCCTGTCTGGGTTGGCGCCCCCCCCTTGGGTTGTGCCGTGGCGGAGATCTTTGTGGGCTATACTCGGCCTTGTCTCAGGATGGTAAGTTGGTGGTTGAAGATATCCCTCTAGTGGTGTGGGGGCTGTGCTTTGGCAAAGTGGGTGGGGTTATATCCTTCCTGTTTGGCCCTGCCCGGGGGTGTCCTCGGATGGGGCCACAGTGTCTCCTGACCCCTCCTGTCTCAGCCTCCAGTATTTATGCTGCATTAGTTTATGTGTCGGGGGGCTAGGGTCAGTTTGTTATATCTGGAGTACTTCTCCTGTCCTATTCGGTGTCCTGTGTGAATCTAAGTGTGCGTTCTCTAATTCTCCTTCTCTCTTGGAGGACCTGAGCCCTAGGACCATGCCCCAGGACTACCTGACATGATGACTCCTTGCTGTCCCCAGTCCACCTGGCCATGCTGCTGCTCCAGTTTCAACTGTTCTGCCTTACTATTATTCAACCATGCTGGTCATTTATGAACATTTGAACATCTTGGCCACGTTCTGTTATAATCTCCACCCGGCACAGCCAGAAGAGGACTGGCCACCCCACATATGCTCTCTCTAATTCTCTCTTTCTTTCTCTCTCTCGGAGGACCTGAGCCCTAGGACCGTGCCCCAGGACTACCTGACATGATGACTCCTTGCTGTCCCCAGTCCACCTGACTGTGCTGCTGCTCCAGTTTCAACTGTTCTGCCTTATTATTATTCGACCATGCTGGTCATTTATGAACATTTGAACATCTTGGTCATGTTCTGTTATAATCTCTACCCGGCACAGCCAGAAGAGGACTGGCCACCCCACATAGCCTGGTTCCTCTCTAGGTTTCTTCCTAGGTTTTGGCCTTTCTAGGGAGTTTTTCCTAGCCACCGTGCTTTTACACCTGCATTGTTTGCTGTTTGGGGTTTTAGGCTGGGTTTCTGTACAGCACTTTGAGATATCAGCTGATGTACGAAGGGCTATATAAATAAATTTGATTTGATTTGATTCTCTTTGTGATCTGTCCAACACTGGGATGATATGGTTCAGTTTCCTCCAGTGATATAATACTGGGATGATATGGTTCAGTTTCCTCCAGTGATCTGTCTAACACTGGGATGATATGGTTCAGTTTCCTCCAGTGATATAATACTGGGATGATATGGTTCAGCTTCTCTTAGTGATCTGTCTAACACTGGGATGGTATGGAGAAACTATTAGACAATACAATACCTGACAAGACTAAGTGAACCCTGAGATGTGATGTGAGACCATCCCAATCTCCTGCTACTCCGGCCTCCTAGTCAGTCCTGAGCTTGTCGAGATGAGGGATAATGTATACTGCTACTCCGTCCTCCTAGACAGTCCTGAGCTTGTCGAGATGAGAGATAATGTATACTGCTACTCCGTCCTCCTAGACTGTCCTGTGCTTGTCGAGATGAGGGATAATGTATACTGCTACTCCGTCCTCCGACTCAGTCCTGAGCTTGTTGAGATGAGGGATAATGTATACTGCTACTCCGTCCTCCTAGACAGTCCTGAGCTTGTCGAGATGAGAGATAATGTATACTGCTACTCCGTCCTCCTAGACAGTCCTGAGCTTGTCGAGATGAGAGATAATGTATACTGCTACTCCGTCCTCCTAGACAGTCCTGAGCTTGTCGAGATGAGGGATAATGTATACTGCTACTCCGTCCTCCTAGACAGTCCTGAGCTTGTCGAGATGAGAGATAATGTATACTGCTACTCCGTCCTCCTAGACAGTCCTGAGCTTGTCGAGATGAGGGATAATGTATACTGCTACTCCGTCCTCCGACTCAGTCCTGAGCTTGTCGAGATGAGGGATAATGTATACAGAGGAAAGTCTTAGCTACACGTACTTCTCCAGACATTGATTACACGGTAGCGTAGCTCTGGTTTTCTGCCATGTATTTTCTCTAGAATGAGGTATGACCACATTGCCTTACCAAAATAGCCTGAATTTAGAGTCCCAGCACCAAAACACGGTAAGCATTTACATGTTTTCTGCTGGGAGAGACATCCCACTCGGATACAACAGACAATAAAATCGCTGGATGGTATTGATATTTTGAAAACAGTATTCTTACGTTTGCTCTATATGTTTCTGGTAATTTACAAGTCTGTAAGACCTCAATTCAATTAAAATCATAAAGACAATTGCTATTTTTAAAAAGTTTTTTTGCTGGATTCTTGTTTTCGTGAAAGCGTTTCTATGTCTATATCTATATCTATGTCTATATCATGAGGATCTTGTCTGCCACATTCTCTTCACGATAGGCGGTTTGTGCTCTGCTGCCCGCAGGCAAAGACTTTTATTTTGCGAGATATTTGGAGATTAAAGGGGCCATATATATCCAATTACTGTATTATTGTAGGAGGATGTTTACCTTTAGGCAAATTATAGCTTGGTTTGTGGGCTATCCGAGAACTACGCTTTGTGCTTTGTGCTTGCAAATCCTAAGTACTTGTGCAGCTTGCAAAACACATTTGCTGACAAACAGATTCATTTGTAAGTGGTTCAAGTCTTGGAAGTTGTAATTGCTTTGATTATAGCTCCCAATCTTTAATAAGTACACAGGGTATGGAAAGCTAGCAAGCAGGGCTGAACAGAGGTGCAACTGTACATAATTACCAAAATACATCTTCTGAAGTTTCATAAAAGCTACAAGATAGGCAAAAAATAAATCCATGTACAAGGATACATTTGCGAAAGTAAAGTTTCTGGTAGTTATTCTTGAAGTCATGTAAAACTTGCCTCTGAAATCCGAAGTCAGTAGAGGGTCTACAACCTCTGGGTTCTCCTTGTTTACAGTTTACCGGCTTCTGTTAGAACCCTCGGCTATAGTAATAGGCTGCAGAATTAGCTGTTGCATTTTATACTGCAGTATTCACTTGATTGAGATGGTTTCTTTGGCACTATGTGTTTGTTTCCTTACCAAATAACATTACTATATAACCACTTGGCAGGTAGCCTAGTGGTTATATATTGAACCTTGCATATGCCGCTCGGCCATCGCTCATCCATATATTTATTTGTACATATTCTCATTCACTCAGATTTTTGTGTATTAGGTAGTTGTTGAGGAATTGTTAGATTACTTGTTAGATATTACTGAACTGTCAGAACTAGAAGCACAAGCATTTCGCTACACTCACATTAACATCTGCTAACCATGTGTATGTGACCAATACAAATTGATTTGATTAGGTTCGAGCATTGGGCCAGTAACCAAAAGGTTGCTGGATTGAATCCCTGAGCTGACAAGGTACAAATCTGTCATTGTGCCCCAAGAAACACGAGCAATGTATATTAGACCGGTGGAAATCTGTCCTTTGGTCTGATGAGACCAAATTTGAGATTTTTGGTTCCAACCAAAGCCTTGTCTTTGTGAGATCCAGAGTAGGTGAAGGGATGATATCCGCATGTGTGGTTCCCACCATGAAGTATGGAGGAGTGGTGCTGGTGTGGGGGTGTTTTGCTCGTGAGACTGAGATTTATTTTGAATACAAGGCACACCAGCATGGCTACCACAGTATTCTGCAGCGATATGGCATCCCATCTGGTGTGCGCTTAGTGGGACTATCATTTGTTTTTCAACAGGACGATGACCCAACACACCTCCAGGCTGTGCAAGGGCTATTTGACCAAGAAGGAGAGTAATGGAGTGCTGCATCAGATGACCTGGCCTCCATGATCACCCGACCTCAACCCAATTGAGATGGTTTGGGATGAAAATGACCGCAGAGTGAAGGAAAAGCAGCCAACAAGTGCTCAGCATATGTGGTAACTCCTTCAAGACTGTTGGAAAAGCATTCCAGGTGAAGCTGGTTGAGAGAATGCCAAGCGTGTGCAAAGCTGTCATCAAGGCAAAGGGTGGCTACTTTGAAGAATCTCAAATATAAAATATATTTTGATTTGTTTAATACTTTTTTGGTTACTACGTGATTCCATATGTGTTATTTCATAGATTTGATGTCTTCACTATTATGCTACAATGTAGAAAATAGTAAAAAATAAAGAATAACCCTTCAATGAGTAGGTGTGTCCAAACTTTTGACTGGTAGTGTAGTTCCATATCATATCTCAAAAACACCCAATCTTTCAGTACCCAATTAACATGGTGTTTTACATTTACATTTAAGTCATTTAGCAGACGCTCTTATCCAGAGCGACTTACAAATTGGTGCTTTCACCTTATGACATCCAGTGGAACAGCCACTTTACAATAGTGCATCTAGGTCTTTTAAGGGGGGTGAGAAGGATTACTTTATCCTATCCTAGGTATTCCTTAAAGAGGTGGGGTTTCAGGTGTCTCCGGAAGGTGGTGATTGACTCCGCTGTCCTGGCGTCGTGAGGGAGTTTGTTCCACCATTGGGGGGCCAGAGCAGCGAACAGTTTTGACTGGGCTGAGCGGGAACTGTACTTCCTCAGTGGTAGGGAGGCGAGCAGGCCAGAGGTGGATGAACGCAGTGCCCTTGTTTGGGTGTAGGGCCTGATCAGAGCCTGGAGGTACTGAGGTGCCGTTCCCCTCACAGCTCCGTAGGCAAGCACCATGGTCTTGTAGCGGATGCGAGCTTCAACTGGAAGCCAGTGGAGAGAGCGGAGGAGCGGGGTGACGTGAGAGAACTTGGGAACGTTGAACACCAGACGGGCTGCGGCGTTCTGGATGAGTTGTAGGGGTTTAATGGCACAGGCAGGAGCCCAGCCAACAGCGAGTTGCAGTAATCCAGACGGGAGATGACAAGTGCCTGGATTAGGACCTGCGCCGCTTCCTGTGTGAGGCAGGGTCGTACTCTGCGGATGTTGTAGAGCATGAACCTACAGGAACGGGCCACCGCCTTGATGTTATTTGAGAACGACAGGGTGTTGTCCAGGATCACGCCAAGGTTCTTAGCGCTCTGGGACGAGGACACAATGGAGTTGTCAACCGTGATGGCGAGATCATGGAGCGGGCAGTCCTTCCCGGGAGGAAGAGCAGCTCCGTCTTGCCGAGGTTCAGCTTGAGGTGATGATCCGTCATCCACACTGATATGTCTGCCAGACATGCAGAGATGCGATTCGCCACCTGGTCGTCAGAAGGGGAAAGGAGAAGATTAATTGTGTGTCGTCTGCATAGCAATGATAGGAGAGACCATGTGAGGTTATGACAGAGCCAAGTGACTTGGTGTATAGCGAGAATAGGAGAGGGCCTAGAACAGAGCCCTGGGGACACCAGTGGTGAGAGCACGTGGTGAGGAGACGGATTCTCGCCACGCCACCTGGTAGGAGCGACCTGTCAGGTAGGACGCAAATCCAAGCGTGGGCCGCGCCGGAGATGCCCAACTCGGAGAGGGTGGAGAGGAGGATCTGATGGTTCACAGTATCGAAGGCAGCCGATAGGTCTAGAAGGATGAGAGCAGAGGAGAGAGAGTTAGCTTTAGCAGTGCGGAGCGCCTCCGTGATACAGAGAAGAGCAGTCTCAGTTGAATGACTAGTCTTGAAACCTGACTGATTTGGATCAAGAAGGTCATTCTGAGAGAGATAGCGGGAGAGCTGGCCAAGGACGGCACGTTCAAGAGTTTTGGAGAGAAAAGAAAGAAGGGATACTGGTCTGTAGTTGTTGACATCGGAGGGATCGAGTGTAGGTTTTTTCAGAAGGGGTGCAACTCTCGCTCTCTTGAAGACGGAGGGACGTAGCCAGCGGTCAGGGATGAGTTGATGAGCGAGGTGAGGTAAGGGAGAAGGTCACCGGAGATGGTCTGGAGAAGAGAGGAGGGGATAGGGTCAAGCGGGCAGGTTGTTGGGCGGCCGGCCGTCACAAGACGCGAGATGTCATCTGGAGAGAGAGGGGAGAAAGAGGTCAGAGCACAGGGTAGGGCAGTGTGAGCAGAACCAGCGGTGTCGTTTGACTTAGCAAACGAGGATCGGATGTCGTCGACCTTCTTTTCAAAATGGTTGACGAAGTCATCTGCAGAGAGGGAGGAGGGGGGAGGGGGAGGAGGATTCAAGAGGGAGGAGAAGGTGGCAAAGAGCTTCCTAGGGTTAGAGGCAGATGCTTGGAATTTAGAGTGGTAGAAAGTGGCTTTAGCAGCAGAGACAGAGGAGGAAAATGTAGAGAGGAGGGAGTGAAAGGATGCCAGGTCCGCAGGGAGGCGAGTTTTCCTCCATTTCCGCTCGGCTGCCCGGAGCCCTGTTCTGTGAGCTCGCAATGAGTCGTCGAGCCACGGAGCGGGAGGGAGGACCGAGCCGGCCTGGAGGATAGGGGACATAGAGAGTCAAAGGATGCAGAAAGGGAGGAGAGGAGGGTTGAGGAGGCAGAATCAGGAGATAGGTTGGAGAAGGTTTGAGCAGAGGGAAGAGATGATAGGATGGAAGAGGAGAGAGTAGCGGGGAGAGAGAGCGAAGGTTGGGACGGCGCGATACCATCCGAGTAGGGGCAGTGTGGGAAGTGTTGGATGAGAGCGAGAGGAAAAGGATACAAGGTAGTGGTCGGAGACTTGGAGGGGAGTTGCAATGAGGTTAGTGGAGGAACAGCATCTAGTAAAGATGAGGTCGAGCGTATTGCCTGCCTTGTGAGTAGGGGGAAGGTGAGAGGGTGAGGTCAAAAGAGGAGAGGAGTGGAAAGAAGGAGGCAGAGAGGAATGAGTCAAAGGTAGACGTGGGGAGGTTAAAGTCGCCCAGAACTGTGAGAGGTGAGCCGTCCTCAGGAAAGGAGCTTATCAAGGCATCAAGTTCATTGATGAACTCTCCGAGGAACCTGGAGGGCGATAAATGATAAGGATGTTAAGCTTGAAAGGGCTGGTAACTGTGACAGCATGGAATTCAAAGGAGGCGATAGACAGATGGGTAAGGGGAGAAAGAGAATGACCACTTGGGAGAGATGAGGATCCCGGTGCCACCACCCCGCTGACCAGAAGCTCTCGGGGTGTGCGAGAGCACGTGGGCGGACGAAGAGAGAGCAGTAGGAGTAGCGGTGTTGTCTGTGGTGATCCATGTTTCCGTCAGAGCCAAGAAGTCGAGGGACTGGAGGGAGGCATAGGCTGAGATGAACTCTGCCTTGTTGGCCGCATATCGGCAGTTCCAGAGGCTACCGGAGACCTGGAACTCCACGTGGGTTGTGCGCGCTAGGACCACCAGATTAGGGTGGCCGCGGCCATGCGGTGTGGAGCGTTTGTATGGTCTGTGCAGAGAGGAGAGAACAGGGATAGACAGACACATAGTTGACAGGCTAGAGAAGAGGCTACGCTAATGCAGAGGAGATTGGAATGACAAGTGGACTACACGTCACGAATGTTCAGAAAGTTAAGCTTACGTAGCAAGAATCTAATTGACTAAAATGATTAAAATGATACAGTACTGCTGGGGTAGGCTAGCTGCGTTGTTGACAGTACCCTAATCAAGTCGTACCGTTGAGTGTGAAGTTTCTACAATGCTGCTTTTCGGGAGCTAGCTGGCTAGCTAGCAGTGTTGGTTACGTTACGTTGCGTTAGGAGAACGACAATAGCTGGCTAGCTAACCTAGAAAATCGCTCTAGACTACACAATTATCTTTGAAACAAAGACGGCTATGTAGCTAGCTATGTAGCTAGCTACGATCAAACAAATCACACCGTTGGGACTGTAATGAAATGAAATGAAAATGTGATACTACCTGTGGAGCGAAGCGGAATGCGACCGGAATGCGAAAGTTCTATTCAGTAGACGTTGGCTGGCTATTGGCTAGCTAGGAGTGTCTCCTACGTTAAGGATGACAAAATAGCTGGCTAGCTAACCTCGGTGAATTAAGATAATCACTCTAAGACTACACACTCTAAACTACACAATTATCTTGGATACGAAGACAGCAAAGACAACTATGTAGCTAGCTAATACTACACTAATCAAGTCGTTCAGTTGAGTGTGATAGTTACTACAGTGCTACGGTAGCCGGTGAACGTATGCTAGCTGGTGTTCTTGAGAACTGTGTTGTTTACAAGTCTTCTCACCAGTCTCAAGCTAAATGTATGTTAGAACAGAACAAGCCATCGAAACAACAGCCAGATATGCGGCATTTTTAACAACATTAATTTGACAGGCCCAGCAAAGGAGATTTATTGGAACAAAAAACACCAAATGTTGATGTATGACCTATGACGTTATTCCAGTTAATTTAAGCAGTCAATTAGAGGCTTTACAGTAGGGCTTTAGTGCCACGGCCCCCTATACGGCTCTCGGATGGACCCCCTGCTGGTACACGGGTGTTAAAATGTCTGCCTCGATTCAGAATGACTCAGTACCGGCCCACAGAACCCAAGCTGCGCCCAACGTGTGAACTACCTGAGGGGGGCACTAGGAACGGCCTGGGGAGGGGGCACTGGGCACGGCCTCATATGGAAGCCTTCAAAAACTCTCTCATTAACGAGAAATAACGAGGGGCTGCCGATGCAGGACTGCAGGGGCATTCCCGGAACACCTGGGTGATTGTGGGGCTTTGATCTGCAGCCCGGGGAGGGGCCAGCGGACTCATGCTGTGTCATTACAGTAATGGGGACGGGATCAACCTCTTTCTCTCTCTGTCTCTCTCTCACACACTCACTCACTGACTCACTGACTCGGGTTGTGGTTGTCTTTTCCACCTGAGAACTAGCTACAGTTATAGGGAGGGGAGGGTAAGGTCGGGGAGGGGAGTGGTGGTGGGGTGATGTTACGAACTCAGCAGCGTTGCAGTTCTTGACACAAACTGGTGCACTTGGCACCTAATACCATGCCTGATTCAAAGGCACTTAAATATTTTGTCTTGCCCATTCACCCACTGAATGACACACATACGCAATCAATTGTCTCGAGGCTTAAATATATATATTTTTAACCAGTCTCCTCCCCTTAATCTACACTGATTGAAGTGGATTTAACAAGTGACATCAATAAGGGGTCATAGCTTTCACCTGGATTCACCTGGTCAGTCTGTCATGAAATAAAACTGGTGTTCTTAATGTTTTGTCCACTCAGTGTAGGTTCATACAGTATAGGGATTAGAGAGGGATCATCTTCATGGTGTTTCATGCCAAATGTAGGCTGTAAGAAAACATCAAGTCTTACTGACATATACTACAGTATCTGTTATGGTAGAGTATCAGTGTTTAAGGTATACTTCTGTAAAGATGGGAAAGCTGCTGGCCCTCAGTCATGGCTGCTTGTTGTGACTGTGCCCCCAGGGAGGCGGACCTGCTCCTGCTGGAGTCTCGCAGGCTGTGGGCAGCCGAGGAGGGCTGGCTGGAGTTTGACATCCTGGCCACCAGTAACTTGTGGGTGATGAGTCCTCACTACAACCTGGGCCTCCAGATCAGAGTGGAGACCAGCAGCGGTGAGCACCATGCTAACAGCTAACATTAGAAATATGTTCCTAACGGCTAACTTTGCAAACATGCTAACAGCTAACTTTGGAAACATGCTAACTAACTTTAGAATTTTCATCTTGAAATTAAAACAATAGTGGATACTGAACAGTGGGGCTTTTTTTAGGCTTGTCACAATGCTGAAATGGAAAGGTTGATATGTTTGCAAGTCAACTATTTGATACGTAATGGACACAAAACATCCATCAAAGGACAAATGCAGAAATATTTCACCAGAATATATCAATAGGGTGTATGATACTCTCCCTTGTAGGCTATGTTTAGTAAACTGTAGCACATTCAGTATTGTCCAAGTGATTGACGACTCCTCTCTTCTGTGGAACAGGGCGGAGCATCAGCTCCAAGGAGGCGGGACTAGTGGGGCGTGACGGAGGGCTGGAGAAGCAACCCTTCATGGTGGCCTTCTTTAAAGTCAGCGAGGTGCACATCCGCACCGCCCGCTCCACCAACAAGCGCAACAAGAACCGCAACCGCCCTACGCAGCCCCAGGAAGGAGGCTCCAGGGGCCCCAGCCCAGCAGGTGTGTCCATAGTCTGTTCAACACTCAGTTAAACCCTTTTATGATGAATGTGTAACCAGGCCAGTTCATCACAGCTCCGTAGTGTAAAAAGGGTGTACCGTGTGTGTGAATTTTTGCTCAATTCAGTATTGGAAAGTTTTGGATGTGTTCATGTTTATTACCGTAGGAACATCAATCAAACCCAACCACACTAAACAACTGCCCCACAACATCACAAAATCAAACCCCACAACATCACAACATCACACCCCACAACATCGCAGCCCACAACATCACAACGTCACACAGAGCACATCATCACAACCTCAAAACATCACACCGAGCCCATTACAATATCCAAACACCTCCAAGCCGAGCAGGGAAGCTCTCGCTGCCCTGGGTTTCAGTGTAATGTGGTGAGGTGTGCTGTCATTGATGGGGACATCGGTGGCTGCTCTCCAAATGAGAGAGAAAAAAACGAGAGAGAGAGCGAGAGAAACTATCCCTAGATGCATGACCTCATCATTTGAGAGTACACTTTATAGTACCTGCACTCAGCCCCTCTCCCCCTCCGTACTTATCGGCTGATGTTATGAACAGGGCAATTCAATTAGGCTCTAATCCAGCTACCAATTCTGCCTTCACCCCTGGCCGTTTCATAACGTTAGCATAATGTTAGCCTTTGCCGAACATAAAGCTGTCCTTGTGAGGGAGGATCCCAGTGATTTTACAGCAGGAAGAGCTGCGGTTTCAGAGGGCTTTGTGGCTAATATCTGCTCGATCCCAGCCCTAATTTGATGGATGAGGCCCAGGCTAACAGTAAGCCTTCATGGCCAGGGTCACGGGGTCAGCTACTCAGCTTCTTAACCGTTGACGTTACAATAGCAGCTCAAGTGATTTCCCTCACCTCCTCGGTTTCACCTCATCTGTTTTGAAGGCGATAACATCTAAAGGCTAGAGGTGTTGTTGGATGATGCCAATCAGGAGCTCTACAGTTTCTTCCTTTCCCCCAACACAACATACTGTGGGAAGTTGGTTCAGCTTTATTTAACCAGGATAGTTCTCTTAGCAACAATCACTGTTTCCCTGGGAACCTGAAGTTATGAGTTTGTGGTTCCATCTCTGTACATATGTATGTACATACAGACTACAGTTCATCACACACACCATCCATTCTTATTGTAGCCTGTAAGGAATGTGATTCGAGTTCTAGTACATTATAACCATGGTCTTCTCAGTTGTGCAGTGTCCATTAGATAAAAACCTTCAGAACAGAGCAGACCAAAGCAGAACATAGCAGAATAGAGCAGAATAGAACAGAGCAGAACAGAACAGAGCAGAACAGAACAGAGCAGAATAGAACAGAGAAGAACAGAACAGAACAGAGCAGAACAGAATAGAACAGAACAGAATAGAACAGAACAAAGCAGAATAGAACAGAACAAAGCAGAATAGAACAGAGCAGAATAGAACAGACAGAATAGAACAGAGAAGAATAGAACAAAAAAGAGCAGAGCAGAATAGAACAGAACTGCTTCCCAGGCCCAGACCAGTCTGCTGGTGCTCCAGCTTATGAGGACAATCTGTTGAACCAATGTGTCCTAAAGGATTGGACTTTATGTAACCCAAAACATTAAAGAGCATAATAGAACAGAGCAGAATAAACAGAGCAGAATAGAAAAGAACAGAATAGAACATAATAGAACAGAACAGAGCAGAATAGAACAGAGCAGAATAGAACATAATAGAACAGAACAGAGCAGAATAGAACAGAACAGAACAGAGCAGAATAGAACAGAACAGAGCAGAATAGAACAGAACAGAGCAGAATAGAACAGAACAGAGCAGAATAGAACAGAACAGAGCAGAACAGAACAGAACAGAGCAGGACAGAACAGAGCAGAACAGAACAGAGCAGAATAGAACAGAGCAGAATAGAACAGAACCGAACAGAGCAGAACAGAACAGAGCAGAATAGAACAGATCATAATAGAACAGAGAAGAACAGAACAGAGAAGAACAGAATAGAGCAGAACAGAATAGAACAGAGAATAATAGAACAGAGAATAATAGAACAGAACAGAATAGAACAGAATAGAACAGAACAGAATAGAACAGAACAGAACAGAACAGGGCAGAATAGAACAGAACAGGGCAGAATATAACAGAGCATAATAGAACAGAGAAGGAACAGAATAGAACAGAGCAGAATAGAATATAACAGAGCAGAATAGAACAGAACAGAACAGAGCAGAATAGAACAGAACAGAACAGAATAGAACAGAACAGGGCAGAATATAACAGAGCAGAATAGAACAGAGAAGAACAGAACAGAGCAGAATAGAACAGAACAGAACAGAGCAGAATAGAACAGAACAGAACAGAGAAGAACAGAACAGCGCAGAACAGAATAGAACAGAACAGGGCAGAATATAACAGAGCATAATATAACAGAGAAGAACAGAATAGAGCAGAACAGAGCAGAATAGAACAGAGAATAATAGAACAGAACAGAATAGAGCAGAACCGAACACAGCAGAGCAGAATAGAACAGAACAGAACAGAACAGAATAGAACAGAACAGAATAGAACAGAGAAGAATAGAACAGAGAAGAATAGAACAGAGAAGAATAGAGCAGAATAGAACAGAGAAGAATAGAACAGAGAAGAATAGAACAGAGAAGAATAGAATAGAGAAGAATAGAACAGAGAAGAATATAGCAGAGCAGAATAGAACAGAACAGAACAGAGCAGAATAGAACAGAACAGAGCAGAATAGAACAGAACAGAATAGAACAGAACAGAGAAGACTAGAACAGAATAGAACAGACAAAATAGAACAGAGAAGAATATAACAGAGCAGAATAGAATAGAACAGAGAAGAATAGAATAGAACAGAGAAGAATAGAACAGAATAGAACAGACAGAATAGAACAGAGAAGAATAGAACAAAAAAGAGCAGAGCAGAATAGAACAGAACTGCCTCCCAGGACCAGACCAGTCTGCTGGTGCTCCAGCTTATGAGGACAATCTGTTGAACCAATGTGTCCTAAAGGATTGGACTTTATGTAACCCAAAACATCAATCCCTCTCGGCCTCGCCACTTGGGATGTCTGGAGTGTAAATATTTAGATCCTGCGCAGGAAGTTGCGAGGCCCTTGCGACAGCAGCATCGTCCATCGCCGTGGTTATGATGAGGCGGACTTATGAGGCATGTGGTTCCAATACCTCATCACTCACTCACTTCACAGGCTCTGAGGAAGGATGAATGGATGGATGGATGAATGGATGGATGAAGCATCCTTCTTCTGTGCTGCTCTGAGAGAGAAACAAATAGGGACAGTGCTTCATTGTTTAGCATCTGTTGGGACCAACATTGTCCCTTCTTTACAGTTTACAATTCACATCAATAAATCAATGTAGCATAGCCACCAGAATATAGTATGCTACAGAATTACAACACGCCCACAGACCAGTCAGAGGCTCACACTATCATACCACATACCCACAATACATTGCTTCATTCTAAGTGGCATGCAAGTATGGATATTGGAACATAACCATGGTCTCATGGTATACAGGTAACTGCCAAAATAAAATAAACACTTTAGTAAATGAGGGATACATTTAGGGTCATTCTTAGGGTCATGTATAAAACGCCGTTTCCCATTATTATGGCTACCATGGCTAGAAGAAGAGATCTCAGTGACTTTGAATTTTTAATTTAAAAAATGTAACCTTTATTTAACTAGGCATGTCAGTTTAAGAACAAATTCTTATTTACAATGATGGCCTACCCCAGCCAAACTCAGACGGTGCTGGGTCAATTGTGCATTGCCCTATGGGACTCCCAATCACGTCCGGATGTGATACAGGCTGGATTCGAACCAGGGACTGTAGTGAAAGAGGGGTCTCAAAGGAGCATAGGGGGTTTAAGTGTGTGTGTAGGTCACCAGATCTCAACCCAATTGAACCTTTATGGGAGATTCTTGAGCGGCGCATGAGACAGTGTTTTCCACCACCGTCAACAAAACACCAAAATTATAGAAATTCTCGTGGAATAATGGTGTCACATCCCTCCAGTTGAATTCCAGACACTTGTAGAATCTATGCCAAGGTCCATTGAAGCTGTTCTGGTTCGTGGTGCCCAACGCCCTATTAAGACACTTTATGTTGGTGATTCCTTTATTTTGGCAGTTAACTGCGTCCTCTCTGCATTAGTTGCCCTAGAATAACACAAGCAGAACATACTGTACACCCTGCCTTGCTTTGAGAGGGGAAACGTTTTGTACTGTACTGGAAACGAGACAGAAGAAGAACAATACGATACCTTTAAAGGTCAATTGGGGGGTTTGGGGCTTAATGGAATCCGGGCTTGACCCTTTAATGACAATCCAAGAGGAGAATCACTGCAGGCTAGCCACTCCTGGCCTCAGACCTGTCATTACCCAGCCCAGTCATTAGCCACTCGCTAAAAGACTGACAAAGTTAACATTATTGCTTAAAGAATTCTAATAACATGGCGCTGTCCAGCTGTGTGTTTTCATCTCAGGGTCTCCTCCTCCAGTCTCTCCTTTGTTGACTGTTGGTGTAATTAGACATCGGTGAGCTCCGCAGAGGGTTTAATAACCTCCCTGATGAAAGACAGGAAGAAAGATAGACTTCAGTGGAAGAGGGAGGGAGGGAGAGAGAGAGAGAGAGAGGTTCGCCCACTGATGACACAGACAGACAACAGGGAAATTCTCTTTTAAGTCTTCATGGGAGTATGGAGAGGCTGACCCATTCTCTCTCTCTCTCTCTCTCTCTCTCTTTTGGGAAGACCCTGATCTTTTGGGAATGCCACGGCCTATTAGCCTCGCCACAGGAACAGTGGCTTGCGTAATTGCTACTGTGAAAAGTAGCCGTTTTTAAAAAGGCTTCTGTTTTTTTTTTTTTCCTTGAGAAAGTTTCGGGAATAAACTGTGGAACTACTGTATGCGGTTGCAGAGATTAAGGCTTTTGGTGGAAGGAACCCATTTAATGTTGCACATGTGCTTTACTTCCCTCCCGGCAACAGTTGTAATTTGCTCCATTGACTTCTATATTTCTGGAATAACAAGGGATAAATGTTATTTATGGATTTTTCCCTTGTCAAAACTGTTAACCCAACCTCTGTGGAAATCTAATTAGCATAATAAAACAACCGCCATCAACATCCGTCTGTTTAAGCTAGAGAGAGATCTGTATCGCTTTGCATGGGCTGCGTCTCAATCTACCACGTCCACCAATGGCAGCCTTCCGCATCTGGCCGAGCTATAGCAGTGTTTGTTAGACCAGGAGTCAACCTGAAAATGGGTCTTCTCACAAAAGCATCTGTAGCGTCTGAACGGGACTCATCTGAAGTTGGTGCCGCCGATCTGCAAACCTCTGTCTGTAGCGTCCGAACAGTACCAGTCAAAGGTTTGGACACACCTACTCATTCAAGGGTTTTTCTTTATTTTTTAAAACTATTTTCTTCATTGTAGAATAATAGTGAAGACATCAAAACTATGAAATAACACATATGGAATCATGTAGTAACCAAAAAAGTGTTAAACAAATGAAAATATATGTTGTATTTGAGATTCTTCTCAAATATAGGCAAATGGTGGCTACTTTGAAGAATCTCAAATATAAAATATTTGTATATTTGTTTAACACTTTTTTGGTTACTACATGATTCCATATGTGTTATTTCATAGTTTTGATGTCTTCAATATTATTCTACAATGTAGAAAATAGTTTAAAAAATAAGGAAAAACCTTGAATGAGTAGGTGTGTCCAAACGTTTGACTGGTACTGTATATATGGACACTGTTTAGTGCAAAAAATAAAATAGTAATTTCCTGAGCTTTCTTATCTCTCAGATACAGGACAGACACTTTCAAACAAACTTATTTTTGATTTATATTTTGACTGTGTTTTTCCATTTATGAATCTGTTTGTTATTGAATGTGCTTCTATGGGCTAATAGCAGTAAGGCCAAATTCAATGTTTCATCAAATCATTTGTTTATACTATTTTGTTATACCTAAAGTGGTCCTACAATTCCAAATCAAATAGCTAAATGAGCATTGGTATGACCATCTTAAAACAATTCCATATGCTAGTTTAGTTGAACCCCCCTAATCTTAAAGATTAGAAGTGTATAAAAGCCCCTTTGGATCCATGCTCAGCAGTAGTTGTGTGGCATAACATATTACAGGAAGGTAGGAAAGAGGTGCTTTGTGGGTACCGCAAACCTGGCTTTTACACTCAATGAAACTCCACAGTAAATATCTGCTTTTTTTCTGCTAAACTGACTCCTGACTGTAAATACTGATGGCTATAAAGACAGAGAGGAAGCAAGGTGTGTGTGTGTGAGTGTCTGTGTGTGTATTCAACCTCCAGACCTTTCCACCTGGTCACCCCAGTCCTCTGGTCCCCTAAGTACTTTCAGACGGTGTCCTGCTACATGTCGAACTGTACTAGGGTGTTTGTTAAAGCAGCTGTCCCAGCGCAGGGAGGGTGTTTCAGCAGCGCAGGGAGGGTGTTTCGGTGGCACGATCCAAACTCTGTTATTTGCCTGGGAGCTGAATGTCTGGACCCGTAAAACAGGCCAGCAAAGGCCTGTGTATGTGGAGGCAGGCAGGGAGGGAGTCTGTGTGAAGTCGGGTCACATCTCGCCATGCGAGATGAACACTAGCCCCAGGGGACAGGGGTTAAGTACCCTCTCAGGATCGGCTCCAGGGCCTCAGTGAGAAGCGGATTTATCTCTGTAAATATTTACCTTGCAGAGGCACAGCCAAGGTGGTGGGAAACCCAGACCGGCCTGGGGGCTGACAGCAGGGTGACCATGGCCACATGGGCCAGGACCGCCCTGCATCACGTTAGGGTAGACGCTGTAGCTACACTCCTTCTTAATCTAAAGATATTTTTATTTGACCTTTTATTTAACTAGGCAAGTCAGTTAAGAACAAATTCTTATTTTCAATGATGGCCTAGGAACAGTGGGTTAACTGCCTGGTCAGGAGCAGAACGACAGATTTGTACCTTGTCAGCTCGGGGATTTGAACTTGCAACCTTCCGGTTACTAGTCCAACACTCTAACCACTAGGCTATCCTGCCGCCCCAATCATCATATCATCAGCAGACACCCTGAGAACACACACGCGCACGCACGCACGCACGCACGCACGCACGCACGCACGCACGCACGCACGCACGCACACACACACACACACACACACACACACACACACACACACACACACACACACACACACACACACACACACACACACACACAGGAAAGAATGATCGGAACCACGGGAAACACCTGAATGGTCTCCGACAGTAACGGCCAGGATGACCTCTCGACCCCGCCCTCGGAACCAGACACCACCTTTTCTGTTTTCCTCCTTGGCGCGAGTTAAAACCCCCCCCCAGTCAGGTGACTGCTGCTCTCATGTTAAAGCCTTTCCTGTTCCTATGAGAAGCGAGCGGAGGCTATTTGTACTGTCATGTTTCGGGGCAACTTTCACTCTCTCTCTCTTTCTGCTCGTCTTACGTTGTCACGTGTCTGGGCTTGTTCTGTTTATGTTTAATTCAATCTAATTAGTAATTACATGGTAATGTCATTACGGTTATGAATCCAAATGATGGTTCTCTAATAATGACGGGTTAAGTGGACCCTCTGAGAAACAAAACAAATAAAATGGGTTATTTTGAGGCCCTCGTAAAAAGCCTGCCTTGTTTAGAGGAGCGCTTGCTGGCATTGACCAATCGGACAGTGGAATCACTTGGTCATAGGATGGAACAGTAAGTACAACGCCACGCCCAGCTAACTAAATAAACTGGTTTAATGTCTAGGTCCTGGTCTCCAGGGGAGGGAGGGAGGGGGGGCAGGAGGGGTCTATGAGTGACTGCTTTGACACACACACACAAAGAGATGGTCCTCTCTGCCTGCCCCGATGCCAACCTGGGCCTTAGACTACCTGGCACCACCCACTGATGGCTTTCCCCTGGGTGGGGAGCTCTGCCAACAGGAAGTGATGCCACCCTGTGCTGATATGATGGTTCTTCTCACTTTCTGTTTAATAGAGAAGGGGGGGGAAGTATGCAAAAAAAAACTGAAGTCATAGCTGTCCTCACTGTCTCTCTGTTTAGTGGCGGGGTGGGGGGTGGGGGGGAACAAACGCGAAAAACAAAAAATCAGCAAGTGGAACGTCGTCAGTGGAAAGTCTGAGTCACCCGTTTTGACCTCAGAACGCCGTGCCAGCAATGACCTTCCCCTCTGAAACACCATACCTGTTGACACTCGCTGAGTCCCTAACTCTGTGACTCTGCGGACGGGCGGGACGATAGGGAGATGATTAAAACAAACTGCGGAGCGAGGACGACAGTTATAAACACGCTTGTCATCGGCGTCCAACCCAATGCACCCAAACACCGACTAATTAAATTAGGCAACCTTTCAAATGAATTTATCTTCAAGAGAGTGTGAGGCACTTAAAATCCTCTATTACACACTATAACATATGATGTTACTGTGAACTACAGCCAAACACACTATAACACACGTTACTGTGAACTATAGCCAAACACACTATAACACACCTTACTGTGAACTACAGCCAGACACACTATAACACATGTTACTGTGAACTACAGCCAGACACACTATAACACACGTTACTGTGAACTACAGCCAGACACACTATAACACACGTTACTGTGAACTACAGCCAGACACACTATAACACACGTTACTGTGACACGTTACAGCCAGACACACTATAACACATGTCACTGTGAACTACAGCCAGACACACTATAACACATGTTACTGTGAACTACAGCCAGACACACTATAACATACGTTACTGTGAACTACAGCCAAACACACTATAACACATGTTACTGTGAACTACAGCCAAACACACTATAACACACGTTACTGTGAACTACAGCCAGACACACTATAACACATGTTACTGTGAACTACAGCCAGACACACTATAACACACGTTACTGTGAACTACAGCCAGACACACTATAACACACGTTACTGTGAACTACAGCCAGACACACTATAACACACGTTACTGTGAACTACAGCCAGACACACTATAACACACGTTACTGTGACACGTTACAGCCAGACACACTATAACACATGTCACTGTGAACTACAGCCAGACACACTATAACACATGTTACTGTGAACTACAGCCAAACACACTATAACACACGTTACTGTGAACTACAGCCAGACACACTATAACACACGTTACTGTGAACTACAGCCAGACACACTATAACACACGTTACTGTGACACGTTACAGCCAGACACACTATAACACATGTTACTGTGAACTACAGCCAGACACACTATAACACACGTTACTGTGAACTACAGCCAGTCACACTATAACACACGTTACTGTGACACGTTACAGCCAGACACACTATAACACACGTTACTGTGAACTACAGCCAGACACACTATAACACACGTTACTGTGAACTACAGCCAGACACACTATAACACATGTTACTGTGAACTACAGCCAGACACACTATAACACACGTTACTGTGACACGTTACAGCCAGACACACTATAACACATGTTACTGTGAACTACAGCCAGACACACTATAACACACGTTACTGTGACACGTTACAGCCAGACACACTATAACACATGTTACTGTGAACTACAGCCAGACACACTATAACACACGTTACTGTGACACGTTACAGCCAGACACACTATAACACATGTTACTGTGAACTACAGCCAGACACACTATAACACACGTTACTGTGACACGTTACAGCCAGACACACTATAACACACGTTACTGTGAACTACAGCCAGACACACTATAACACACGTTACTGTGAACTACAGCCAGTCACACTATAACACACGTTACTGTGACACGTTACAGCCAGACACACTATAACACACGTTACTGTGAACTACAGCCAGACACACTATAACACACGTTACTGTGAACTACAGCCAGACACACTATAACACACGTTACTGTGAACTACAGCCAGACACACTATAACACACGTTACTGTGAACTACAGCCAGACACACTATAACACACGTTACTGTGACACGTTACAGCCAGACACACTATAACACATGTTACTGTGAACTACACCCAGACACACTATAACACATGTTACTGTGAACTACAGCCAGACACACTATAACACACCTTACTGTGACACGTTACAGCCAGACACACTATAACACATGTTACTGTGAACTACAGCCAGACACACTATAACACATGTTACTGTGAACTACAGCCAGACACACTATAACACACGTTACTGTGAACTATAGCCAGACACACTATAACACACCTTACTGTGAACTACAGCCAGACACACTATAACACACGTTACTGTGACACGTTACAGCCAGACACATATCATTCACTACCCAATCCGATATATGAGAGCGGTGGTGGAGGTGGATATGATTATGATTCAACCCTGACTTATCCTCCTAGTTCTTTCTTCCCATTTAGATTACAACAGCAGTGACCATAACACAGCCTGTAGGAGACATGAGCTCTACGTCAGCTTCCGGGAGCTGGGCTGGCAGGTAAGCATCAAACTCACCCCCAGTAATGCAGTGACACACTATTGGACTAAGAGGGACTACAGTACCCATAATTCCACGTGTAACTATCCCATTTGAGCAGAGTGAAAGAGAGTTAACAACCTGTAGTTCATCTCATTACCAATACAATACAAGACAGAAACAAGGCCAGAATCTCATGTCAAGGAAGACATTTGGTAGAAGACAGCAGACAAACAAACAGGCTTTTATACTGCTTTAATAACCATTTTAAGAAGCATTTCTGGGCATTTTGTAAGAGTTTAAGTGGCCTGTGAACTCAGTCAGGTTAATGGAGGGGAAAACATGCAGCCACGTAGTCCTGCAAAACAATGAACCCCCTGTTAAGACAGAACTGACATCTAGAGAGAAAGTGCCAACACAAACATACACACACACACACAGAGAAAGAGAGAGAGAGAGAGAGAGAGAGAGAGAGAGAGAGAGAGAGAGAGAGAGAGAGAGAGAGACACACACACACACACACACACACACACACACACACACACACACACACACACACACACACACACACACACACACACACACACACACACACACACACAGGGAGAGAGAGAGGCAAAAAAGGACGAGATTGTAGTAGCTACATGCTCCATGAGTGATTCCACAGGTATTTGTACATTTTCCTGCACTGATACATCCTAGGAGACCCAGTTGGAACTGAGGGAGAGACCTACTGTGATATATGTAGAGACCCAGGGAACTGAGGGAGAGAACTACTGTGATATATGTAGAGACCCAGTTGGAACTGAAGGAGAGAACTACTGTGACTACATGTAGAGACCCAGGGAACTGAAGGAGATAACTACTGTGACTACATGTAGAGACCCAGTTGGAACTGAGGGAGAGAACTACTGTGACTACATCTAGAGACCCAGGGAACTGAGGGAGAGAACTACTATGACTACATGTAGAGACCCAGGGAACTGAGGGAGAGAACTACTGTGATATATGTAGAGACCCAGGGAACTGAGGTAGAGAACTACTGTGACTACATCTAGAGACCCAGGAACTGAGGGAGAGAACTACTATGACTACATCTAGAGACCCAGGGAACTGAGGTAGAGAACTACTGTGATATATGTAGAGACCCAGGGAACTGAGTGAGAGAACTACTGTGACTACATGTAGAGACCCAGGAACTGAGGGAGAGAACTACTATGACTACATCTAGAGACCCAGTTGGAACTGAGGAGAGAGAACTACTGTGACTACATGTAGAGACCCAGGGAACTGAGGTAGAGAACTACTGTGACTACATGTAGAGACCCAGTAGAGACCCAGGGAACTGAGGAGAGAACTACTGTGATATATGTAGAGACCCAGGGAACTGAGGGAGAGAACTACTGTGATATATGTAGAGACCCAGGGAACTGAGGGAGAGAACTACTGTGACTACATGCAGAGACCCAGGGAACTGAGGGAGAGAACTACTGTGATATATGTAGAGACCCAGGGAACTGAGGGAGAGAACTACTGTGATATATGTAGAGACCCAGGGAACTGAGGGAGAGAACTACTGTGATATATGTAGAGACCCAGGGAACTGAGGGAGAGAACTACTGTGACTACATGTAGAGACCCAGGGAACTGAGGGAGAGAACTACTGTGATATATGTAGAGACCCAGTTGGAACTGAGGGAGAGAACTACTGTGATATATGTAGAGACCCAGTTGGAACTGAAGGAGATAACTACTGTGACTACATCTAGAGACCCAGGGAACTGAGGGAGAGAACTACTATGACTACATGTAGAGACCCAGGGAACTGAGGGAGAGAACTACTGTGATATATGTAGAGACCCAGGGAACTGAGGTAGAGAACTACTGTGACTACATGTAGAGACCCAGGGAACTGAGGGAGAGAACTACTATGACTACATCTAGAGACCCAGGGAACTGAGGTAGAGAACTACTGTGACTATGTAGAGACCCAGGAACTGAGTGAGAACTACTGTGACTACATGTAGAGACCCAGGGAACTGAGTGAGAGAACTACTGTGACTACATCTAGAGACCCAGGGAACTGAGGGAGATAACTACTGTGATATATGAGGTAGAGACCCCCAGGGAACTGAGGGAGAGAACTACTGTGATATATGTAGAGACCCAGGGAACTGAGGAGAGAACTACTGGAGAGAACTACTGTGATATATGTAGAGACCCAGGGAACTGAGGGAGAGAACTACTGTGATATATGTAGAGACCCAGGGAACTGAGGGAGAGAACTACTGTGATATATGTAGAGACCCAGGGAACTGAGGGAGAGAACTACTGTGATATATGTAGAGACCCAGGGAACTGAGGGAGATAACTACTGTGACTACATGTAGAGACCCAGGGAACTGAGGGAGAGAACTACTGTGATATATGTAGAGACCCAGGGAACTGAGGGAGAGAACTACTGTGACTACATGTAGAGACCCAGGGAACTGAGGGAGAGAACTACTGTGATATATGTAGAGACCCAGTTGGAACTGAGGGAGAGAACTACTGTGATATATGTAGAGACCCAGTTGGAACTGAGGGAGAGAACTACTGTGATATATGTAGAGACCCAGGGAACTGAGGGAGAGAACTACTGTGATATATGTAGAGACCCAGTTGGAACTGAAGGAGAGAACTACTGTGACTACATGTAGAGACCCAGTTGGAACTGAGGGAGAGAACTACTGTGACTACATCTAGAGACCCAGGGAACTGAGGGAGAGAACTACTGTGATATATGTAGAGACCCAGGGAACTGAGGTAGAGAACTACTGTGACTACATGTAGAGACCCAGGGAACTGAGGGAGAGAACTACTATGACTACATCTAGAGGAACTGAGGTAGAGAACTACTGTGACTACATGTAGAGACCCAGGGAACTGAGGGAGAGAACTACTATGACTACATCTAGAGACCCAGTTGGAACTGAGGGAGATAACTACTGTGACTACATGTAGAGACCCAGGGAACTGAGGTAGAGAACTACTGTGACTACATGTAGAGACCCAGGGAACTGAGGGAGAGAACTACTGTGATATATGTAGAGACCCAGGGAACTGAGGGAGAGAACTACTGTGATATATGTAGAGACCCAGGGAACTGAGGGAGAGAACTACTGTGATATATGTAGAGACCCAGGGAACTGAGGGAGAGAACTACTGTGACTACATGCAGAGACCCAGGGAACTGAGGGAGAGAACTACTGTGATATATGTAGAGACCCAGGGAACTGAGGGAGAGAACTACTGTGATATATGTAGAGACCCAGGGAACTGAGGGAGAGAACTACTGTGACTACATGTAGAGACCCAGGGAACTGAGGGAGAGAACTACTATGACTACATCTAGAGACCCAGGGAACTGAGGTAGAGAACTACTGTGACTACATGTAGAGACCCAGGGAACTGAGTGAGAGAACTACTGTGACTACATGTAGAGACCCAGGGAACTGAGGGAGAGAACTACTATGACTACATCTAGAGACCCAGTTGGAACTGAGGGAGATAACTACTGTGACTACATGTAGAGACCCAGGGAACTGAGGTAGAGAACTACTGTGACTACATGTAGAGACCCAGGGAACTGAGGGAGAGAACTACTGTGATATATGTAGAGACCCAGGGAACTGAGGGAGAGAACTACTGTGATATATGTAGAGACCCAGGGAACTGAGGGAGAGAACTACTGTGATATATGTAGAGACCCAGGGAACTGAGGGAGAGAACTACTGTGATATATGTAGAGACCCAGGGAACTGAGGGAGAGAACTACTGTGATATATGTAGAGACCCAGGGAACTGAGGGAGAGAACTACTGTGATATATGTAGAGACCCAGGGAACTGAGGGAGATAACTACTGTGACTACATGTAGAGACCCAGGGAACTGAGGGAGAGAACTACTGTGATATATGTAGAGACCCAGGGAACTGAGGGAGAGAACTACTGTGACTACATGTAGAGACCCAGGGAACAGAGGGAGAGAACTACTGTGATATATGTAGAGACCCAGTTGGAACTGAGGGAGAGAACTACTGTGATATATGTAGAGACCCAGTTGGAACTGAGGGAGAGAACTACTGTGATATATGTAGAGACCCAGGGAACTGAGGGAGAGAACTACTGTGACTACATGCAGAGACCCAGGGAACTGAGGGAGAGAACTACTGTGATATATGTAGAGACCCAGGGAACTGAGGGAGAGAACTACTGTGATATATGTAGAGACCCAGGGAACTGAGGGAGAGAACTACTGTGATATATGTAGAGACCCAGGGAACTGAGGGAGAGAACTACTGTGACTACATGTAGAGACCCAGGGAACTGAGGGAGAGAACTACTGTGACTACATGTAGAGACCCAGGGAACTGAGGGAGAGAACTACTGTGATATATGTAGAGACCCAGTTGGAACTGAGGGAGAGAACTACTATGACTACATCTAGAGACCCAGTTGGAACTGAGGGAGAGAACTACTGTGATACACAACACAGAGCTTTGGACCTCGTGCCAGTATACTGACACTGCAGAACGAGCACTGTTTTATCAAACTCTTCAACAGTCAGTCAAATAAATATCACACAGGAGGTTGGTGGCATCTTAATTAGGGAGGACGGCCTCATGGTGATGACTGGAGCAGAATGAGTGGAATGGTATCAAATGCATCCAACATATGGTTTCCATGTGTTTGATGCCATTCCATTCGCTCCCCCGTTCCAGCCATTACTATGAGCCATTCTCCCCCTAAGCAGCCTCCACTGAGACATATGCACAGTACCCCTACTGCCTCAGCGTCCCATTCACAGAGCCTGCTGAACACACTGCGGACCATTATGATGCCTGTTGTGCAGATTGGTCAGCCATATCGATTGTTTTTCCTCTTGTGATTGTATCAGGACTGGATCATTGCACCTGAGGGCTACGCTGCCAACTACTGTGGTGGAGAGTGTGTCTTCCCCCTCAACGCCCATATGAATGCCACCAACCATGCCATTGTGCAGACACTGGTGAGTGGTCCAAGAAGGCTTATAAAACTGCTGAGAGCTAATAATGCTCCCCAAAAAAAGTGGTATATATTATGACCTCTGACCTTGTCATCGCCTCCCAGGTCCACCTCATGAACCCGGAGAACGTGCCCAAGCCCTGCTGCGCCGCCACCAAGCTGCACGCCATCTCCGTGCTCTACTTCGACGACAACTCCAACGTCATCCTGAAGAAGTACAAGAACATGGTGGTCAGGGCCTGTGGTTGCCACTGACGACCACCAAACCGCCGCGTCGTCACGGTCACCTGACCGCGGCGCGGGCTGCAGCGGAGACTGCGTGAACACGACATCTTGGGTCTGCCTGTATGTCAGTGTGTGTACTACCCTCTCTCATACTCAGGGTGAGGGAGGAACTGATAAAGGACCAGACCAATGTGCTGCTTTCCACTCTCTCTCATCCAAGTGATGTTCAAATTCTCCGACGGCTACTGGCTTCATTACAGCAAAACAACTCGAAGACGTAGGGGAATTGACTCAATGTTATCTCAGCGCGGGTCGCCAATCCCGTCAGATGTAGTCGAATGACACAGAAAACATGTAGAAATCTACATGGGGGAGACAGCATTAGCCTAACTACAGTGCATTCAGAAAGTATCCAGACCCCTCTACTTTTGCCACATTTTGTTACCTTACAGCCTTATTCTAAATTTGTTTTTATATCTAATCTACACACAATACCCTATAATGATGAAGCGAAAACAAGTTTTTAGAAATGTTTGCAAATTTATTACAAATAAAAAACAAATACCTTATTTACATAAGTATTTAGAAATTGAGTTCAGGTGCATCCTGTTTCCATTGATCATCCTTGAGATGTTTCTACAACTTGATTGGAGTCCACCTGTGGTAGATTGGACATGATTTGGAAAGGCACACACCTGTCTATATAAGATCCCACAGTTGACAGTGCATGTCAGAGCAACAATCAAGCCATAAGGTCACTCTGACAGAGCTCCGGAGTTACTCTATGAAAATGGGAGAACCTTCCAGAAGGACGACCATCTCTGCAGCACTCCACCAATCAGGCCTTCATGGTAGTGACGAGACGGATGCCACTTCTCAGTAAAAGGGCACATGACAGCCCTCATGGAGTTTGCCAAAAGGCAAATGAAAAACAATATTCTCTGGTCTAATGAACCCAAGATTGAACTCTTTGGGCTGAATGCCAAGCGTCACTTCTGGAGGAAACCTGGCTCCATCCCTACGGTGAAGCATGGTGGTGGCAGCATCATCCTGTTGGGATGTTTTTCAGCGACAGGGACTGGGAAACTAGTCAGGATCGAGGGAAAGATGAACTGAGCAAAGTACAGAGAGATCCTTGATGAACACCTGCTCCAGAGCGCTCAGGACCTCAGACTGGGGCAAAGGTTCACCTTCCAACAGGACAACGACCATAAGCACACAGCGAAGACAACGCTGGACAAGTCTCAATGTCCTTGAGAGGCCCAGCCAGAGCCCGGACTTGAACCTGATCTAACATCTTTGGAGAGACCTGAAATTAGCTATAAATGTGATATTTCAGTTTTTGCTTTGTCATTATGGCCTGTGTGTAGATGGATGAGGAGAATAAAACATCCATTTTAGAACAAGGCTGTAATGTAACAAAATGTGGAAAAAGTAAATGGGTCTGAATACCTCCCCAATGCATTGTCTGAATAAAATATACTGTCTGACTAACCAAAGCCTGATTTTATCATCAACAATCTGCTGATATTGTAATATTTATGTCACGCTACATTAGTTAATGTAAAGAGATATTTCCTACTCCTCGTTATGTATTGTACTCGTAAGCTTTTCCACCATATTCACTTGGCTTCCAAAAAATATACAGGCCGAACGGAAACGACCACATACTATTTTTAGTTGTGAACTCCTCAAAATATCTTAATTTGGTCAATATTTGCCAGGCTCATGCGGAGTTTATTTCACTGAACTGGTTCATCAGGTAGCAGGTTGTGCCTCAGCTGACATACCGCTCCAAAGACGACTTTCACCTCATCCCTCGGACGTACCGCAAACTGCAATTTCCATGTTATTCCAATCTAAGTTAACATATTATTCCCAAAAACCTGCAGAGTGGAAAAACACATTTGTTGGTCAAACCAGCTGATCAAATGATTAGGACCGATATCCTGAAATGAGCTTCAGTGTGGTTTATCACCATTTGTCATTGATGTTTTGTTCATTTGAAAGGGATAGGAACTGTCAATGCACTTACAGATCAACCACATGTTACTGAACTTTGTTTCAGGACAAACATTCAAAACATGCTAAGACATTGACATATGGGTTAATAAACAGAACAGCTTGACTACAGCCCAAAATTGGATACCCTTGTGCCAAAAGAAAAACCCGAAATCACAAAATATACCTCTGGTAAGCTGCTGTTTACATTTGTGATCATGTTTAGACTTACTTTTGTGTGTAAATACTTGTACATTTTCAGCTTATTTATTGCACCTCTTAAAATGTCATGCCATATTACAGAGAAATGTGAACAAATGAAAAATACAAACTATTTTTGGAAAAAGACATTTTATTACAAAAATCTCATGTTACAACTTGCTTTTTGTTTACAAAATTCATGGGCAGTGTACAACCCACTCACGAGAAGAAAAAAACCACACCGCTTTCCTTCACTGGAGTCTGCCTAGACCATGTCCATAAAGAATGTACTAACAATACGTAGTTAGCCTCTGAATGCATTCCTTTCCCTTAATTGAGCATTGACTGTAAAACCTGCCTCATACAGCAACTCCATGAACATACAATCTTTTGATTCACCCCCCAAAAAGCCCCAGAATAGCACACACACGCATATTCAAAGACTTAGACTACATCTGGAAAGGAAAATCAACATTGTCATCATATCTTACTGACTAAACAAGTCAAATATAATTGATCATTATGTGGGTGGAAAAATATTTTTTGGGTATTCTGTTCTTGCTCTTCCAAGCATACGAGGTAAACCAAACATTCCAGATTTTTTTCCAAAGGTCGATAAACCCAAAGCAAAAGTGACCATAGCACTAATGTTGTGGCGTTCTTGTGCTTCACTGGGAAAATGTTTCACACTGGGGCCTGAGACACTTAGTCAATAGAACAGAATATTAAAATGAGCTTTGTGAAATATATTGCATTTACACAAGGACATGTTCCATTCTAATGAATTAGCCGTAGAAAACCATTTTTAAATATATATATATATATATATATTTTTTGTACATTTGACACAATCCCTTGCAAACCATTTGAGGGACTTTGTGTCAAACATGGAGTTAATGACAAATACAGTTGTCCTGTAATGACCCAAACTGGTAGATTCCATTCCATCCATTCAAAAAGGCCTGACTTGAGTGTACGAACTGACGATCACAATCATTGTTCATAAAAACGTTGGTAACACCAACATGGCACCTGATATTGGGCCGCGGTCGGGACCGAACTGAAGCCTCACAGCACAAACACATACATACATATATATTTTAAAAAATAGGTCTAAATTCAGACTTTTTGTAGCACATTTACGATGTCAGAGGAACACACAAAAATTGCAGTCTGACACGAAACACTGAAAAGTAGCTTCCCGCAGCCTTCCCCGACATAGCCAACAAGCAGTTGGGAGGGGACTCTACAAAAACACAAGTGGGATACAAATATAGTTGATAAAGAGATAGTATGGGGTAGGTCGGGAACTGGGTGTCCCTGAGAGTTAAGTTAGTTAAGCCGTTACTGGCATGGGATGAGAAGTACCGTCAACTTAACACTCAACGTCACGCGGCTCTGACCTCTTTGCTGCAGTACCATTACATAAGTGGCTCGTGATTTATCAGCATGATTTCCTTAAAAAAAATATTTAGAAAAATAACCAAAAATAACATTTTTGAAATTTCAGACAAACTCAGTCAGGTTAATCCAACGTTTTTTGAAACAACCGGCAGGCACCAATATACGACAACCGTCCTTGAGTTGTGTCAAGCGTTGGGATGACTATAACGGTTGTCAAGGTCTGACTGTGTACCGCTGGCAAAAAGTGGTTGTCGATCACACCATTTAAATTTCCAGAAGAACAGAGGAACTAGGCAGTCCAAACGAATACAGTCACACAAACTATTGGATTAGAACAGAAACAAAAGGGGGTAAACAAGGCATTACAGAGTGTTTTTATTTATTACATTTTTTAAGTGTCTTGATTCTACTGCTTTCTGAAAGAAAAACAATCAGAGAGAGGATTCCTCTCATTGGCCAGATACGCTGTGTGAGGGAGGAAAGAAGTATCGACGGATGTTGATTGGATAGTGCTACAGCTCGTCTCGGGCCTGCTTCATCACAAAGCCGTGCAGGCTCTCCAAGTCGCGCCCTCCATGATGCTCCTCACCTTGCACACCCGCTCTGAACATCAGCAGGGTGGGGTACCCACTCACCTGTAGGAGGGAAAGAGGACAAAGGTTAAAGTCTGACATCCACTAAGGTAACAACCCCTAGCTAGCCCCAACCTCTTCAGTGATTGCTGATCTGAAGGGAATGAATGGATAAGTAATATGGTCTCAAGTTCACCTAGCTCTGCAATTCCTTCACCTTCCCCATTCCTTCAGATGTCAATGCCGAAGGAATGTGGATGTTCTCTTACTGAAAACCACGCATGAACCATCTAAACTCAGGACAAAAAAGAAATGTCCTCTCACTGTCAACTGCGTTTATTTTCAGCAAACTTAACATGTGTAAATATTTGTGTGAACATAAGATTCAACAACTGAGACATAAACTGAACAAGTTCCACAGACATGTGACTAACAAAAATGGAATATTGTATCCCTAAACAAAAAGGGGGGGGTCAAAATCAAAAGTAACAGTCAGTATCTGGTGTGACCACCAGCTGCATGAAGTACTGCAGTGCATCTCCTCATGGACTGCACCAGATTTGCCAGTTCTTGCTGTGAGATGTTACCCCACTCTTCCACCAAGGCACCTGCAAGTTCCCGAACATTTCTGGGGGGAGTGGCCCTAGCCCTCACCCTCCGATCCAACAGGTCCCAGGCGTGCGTAATGGGATTGAGATCTGGGCTCGTCGCTGGCCACGGCAGAACACTGACATTCCGGTCTTGCAGGAAATCACGCACAGAACGAGCAGTATGGCTGGGCGAGCAGTATGACTAGGCTACTGATGCCTACTTTGTGTTGGTACAGCGTGCAAAGCTGGGCACAGTGCTCAATTTGACTAGGCTACTGATATTGTCTTGGGTTGTCTGGTATGCAAACGACTCAGCACAGTTCCACACTGAAAGAGAATACGCATCAGATGTCACAAAAAAGATTGTGTTTTCGGATGGTAGTACGAGCACATTTTATATGAGCACAACATTTTAGTGAACCGCTGATTCGTTAAGTTCAAATTTATTTTCTGACGGATGCACGCTACATTTGGATCAGTTTGCACTTGTATCTTAAACATTTGAATCGGGGGGGCCAATGCGTACTGGTGAATTGTTACGTCCCTATTGTTTAGCAGTGTGAATCACAAATTCATTTCTACCTGTTAGCCGCTGAAGAGACTACTGACCCCATGGCCTTGAGTCAGGGGAAATTCCAGAGAACGCCCTAGTGATAGAGGTATTGTAAGTCGCTCTGGATAAGAGCGTCTGCTAAATGACTTAAATGTAAATGTATGGTCCTACCATGGACTGCCCTAGTGATAAAGGTTGTGATGGTCCTACCATGGACTGCCCTAGTGATAAAGGTTGTGATGGTCCTACCATGGACTGCCCTAGTGATAAAGGTTGTGATGGTCCTACCATGGACTGCCCTAGTGATAAAGGTTGTGATGGTCCTACCATGGACTGCCCTAGTGATAAAGGTTGTGATGGTCCTACCATGGACTGCCCTAGTGATAAAGGTTGTGATGGTCCTACCATGGACTGCCCTAGTGATAAAGGTTGTGATGGTCCTACCATGGACTGCCCTAGTGATAAAGGTTGTGATGGTCCTACCATGGACTGCCCTAGTGATAAAGGTTGTGATGGTCCTACCATGGACTGCCCTAGTGATAAAGGTTGTGATGGTCCTACCATGGACTGCCCTAGTGATAAAGGTTGTGATGGTCCTACCATGGACTGCCCTAGTGATAAAGGTTGTGATGGTCCTACCATGGACTGCCCTAGTGATAAAGGTTGTGATGGTCATTGACTAAAAGAACAATAAGGGAGTCAGATCCACCATTCCAGCACCACTGATCAACCAATCCTACAATGAGGTGGCTGTGGAGCCAGAGATCACAACCTCAGCTAATCCAGTTCACTGCTTCTGTTTCCTGTGGCCCTGGGTCACACCTGCTGTTTTGGTGTTTAGAACAACAGCATGTCTCAAGTTGCAGGATCTCAACATCTTGCTGTTCACACCCCAGAGCATGAAAGACTTCACTAGCGCTATTTCTGAGCCATCTCTCAGCTCCAGACAGTCAATGTACAATATAGAACACCTACTGAAAACCTGTTGCAGATTGTCCTCTCCACTGTGCAGTCCACTTTGCCAATCTTGACATCAGTCAGGCCAGGGAACTCCTTCTGAGACAGGTCCTCCCAGGTAGGTGCCAGACTCTTACAGTGGCCACACCTGGAGAGGATGAGAGGTCACGTAACTTATGGTTATGTCTTCTAGTGGCGGTCCCTCGTTTGAAGTAAATCACCAACTCAAATTGCCTTAAATAGTGTAAATTTCATATGGTGAGATGGTTTAAATAGAACCGACATGTGGATTTAATAGCTCATAAAGGAGCTGTTTCTTACCATGGCGCATAGAACTTGATGAATACCAGCCCCTTGGCCACCGTCTCGTCAAAGTTGGCCTCTGTGAGTGTAACTACGCCAGACTGCAAGGGGGAAGAAAGAAAAATTAAAATATATGTATATATATTTTTTTTTAATCGATCATTTTAGATTTTATCATTCGTGGTCCTGTATCATTCGTGGTCCTGTATCATTCGTGGTCCTGTATCATTCGTGGTCCTGTATCATTCGTGGTCCTGTATCATTCGTGGTCCTGTATCATTCGTGGTCCTGTATCATTCGTGGTCCTGTATTCGTTTATACGTCCACAAGACCAGTAAAATCAAAGAAGTAGCTTAAGTTCATAAACCGGACAGCCGAGATCAATCGAGTTCTACGTTTTTATTGGACGTAGCATCAGATCTGTCCTTAAAACCACACGTGTCATGTCTTTGTTCCAAGGTTTAGACTTTAGTGATGTCACCGTTCACACTTATCATTCAATTCTAATAACAAGAAATGGCATTTAGCAGACACTCTTATCCAAAGCGACTTACAGTCACGCGTGCATACATTTTAAGTATGGGTGGTCCCGGGAATCGAACCCACTATCCTGGCATTGCAAACACAAAAATAGCTAGCCTGCCCATAATTGAGACTTCTAGTTAACCGGTGTGTAGCAGAGGCCTATGCCTGGAATCCAGTCTGCAGTAGACTGTGAGTCGAACAGCTTGGCCTGGTAAATCTCACTGCTAAAACATTAGCCTGAGATCTTATTCACTTATTAAGTATCTGGGAGAGGGAAGCTGTAAAAACGTGCTGCCCCACATTCAACACGGTGCCCGGCCCCAAAAATAGATCTCCACGTAGGCATTTACCTACAACATAGCATGTGGAGTATTTTAAATCTGGAAGGCACATGTGCTTGGCCCCATTATGCCTGAGAGAAAGTCACACACACACTGTAGTACCTCCTCTTTGGCGGGCTCATCACTGGGTACTGGGATCTCGTTGGCATGTGGGTGTTCATCATCCTCCTTAACAGCAGCAGCCTTGACCTGGTTGTCCACAAAGTCCTTCAGTGAGTCCAGGTCCCGCTTGCCTTTGTACTGGTCTGCCTGGACAGACACCACCACCACCGCAAAGGGTTAACAAACTGACTCATTAAATGGGTCATTAATTAAGTCATAGCTCCTCACAAACATGAATGGGTTACAGAACACAATGTCTTCCTCAGTGAGGTAGCCAACCAAACTAGGTACCTTCTCTCCGTCCTTGAAGAAGAGCAGTGTGGGGTAGCCACGCACAGCGTTCTCAGAGCACACGTCATAGTGCTGGGTACAGTCCACCTGGCCAATCACAACACACTAGTTAAATCAGAATTCATTCAGCATATCCAGCTGGTAAAGACAGTAGAGCTTTTCATGTGGAAATATGAACACCCAGTGGTAGTAGAAGTCACTGCGTTGTCAGTCCAATGCAAAACATCAAACCGCAGCCATAAATAACATTTGTTGAAGGGGATCGTATCATTCTACTGTACAAACGAGTCGTCATAAGTTCTGTATCCTGGACTGGTGCACATTTGACAAACATGGCGCTCTAGTCCCCTGCCGGTGACTTGTCACCCACCTTGCTGATCTTGATGTTGTCTGAGTACTCGAAGCTGGTGGCCAGCTGCTCCCAGGTCGGGGCCATGGCCTTGCAGTGACCGCACCAGGGAGCAAAGAACTTGACAAAGTGGGACCCTGCGAAGAAGAGAGGAAAAAGAAAGATTGTAGTTAATACTGGAAAACATCACATAAAATGTACAGTAAGCCTCCCGAGTGGGGCAGCGGTCTAAGGCACTGTATCGCAGCGCTAGAGGCATCACTACAGATCCGGGCTGTGTCGCAGCTGGCTACAACCGGGAGACCCATGAGACAATTGACCCAGCGTCGTCCAGGTTAGGCCGGCTGTACAGTGTTTCCTCCGACACATGTGCAGCTGAATTCCGGGTTAAGCGAGCAGCGTGTTAAAGAAGCAGTGCGGCTTGGCCGGTCATGTTTTGGAGGCTCTCGAACTTCGCCTCTCCCGAGTCCATACAGGAGTTGCAGCAATGAGACGAGACAAACTACAAATTGGAGGTCACGAAAATTGTGGAGAATAAAAAAAGGGTAAAAAGTACCAATAAATAATCATGTACAATAAGGTTTAGAGGTTGACCGATTAATCGGAATGGCCGATTAATTAGGGCCGATTTCAAGTTATAACAATCGGTAATCTGCATTTTTGGACACCGATCATGGCCGATTACATTGCACTCCACGAGGAGACTGCGTGGCAGGCTGACTACCTGTTATGTGAGTGCAGCAAGGAGCCAAGGTAAGGTGCTAGCTAGCATTAAATCTTAACATAATAGTTAACTACACATGGCTGACGATATTACTGGATTATCTTGCTTGTCCTGCGTTGCATATAATCTATGCGGTGCCTGTTAATTTATCATTGCATCACAGCCTACTTCGCTAAACAGGTGATTTAACAAGAGCATTCGTGAAAAAAAAAAGCACTTTCGTTGAACCAATTGTACCTTACCATAAACATCAACATCAACGCCTTTCTTAAAATCAATACACAAGTATATATTTTTAAACCTGCATATTTAGTTAAGAAATGTATGTTATCAGGCAATACTAAACCAGGGAAATTGTGTCACTTCTCTTGCGTTCATTGCACGCAGAGTCAGGGTATATGGAACAGTTTGGGACGCCTGGCTCGTTTCGAACTAATTTGCCAGAATTTTACGTAATTATAACATTGAAGGTTGTGCAATGTAACAGCAATATTTAGACTTAGGGATGCTACCCGTTAGATAAAATACGGAACGGTTACGTATTTCACTGAAAGAATAAACGTTTTGTTTTCGAAATGATCGTTTCCGGATTTGACCATATTAATGACCTAAGGCTCGTATTTCTGTGTGTTATTATATTATAATTAAGTCTATGATTTGATAGAGCAGTCTGACTGAGCGGTGGTAGGAAGCAGCAGGCTTGTAAGCATTCATTCAAACAGCACTTTACTGCATTTGCCAGCAGCTCCTCGCAATGCTTTAAGCATTGTGCTGTTTATGACTTCAAGCCTATCAACTCCTGAGATTAGGCTGCTAATACTAAAGTATCTATTAGAACATCCAATAGTCAAAGGTATATGAAATACAAATGGTATAGAGAGAAATAGTCCTATAATAACTACTAGCTAAAACGTCTTACCTGGGAATATTGAAGACTCCTGTTAAAAGGAACCACCAGCTTTCATATGTTCTGAGCAAGGAACTTAAATGTTATCTTTTTTTACATGGCACATATTGCACTTTTACTTTCTTCTCCAACACTTTGTTTTTACATTATTTAAACCAAATTGAACAGGTTTCATTATTATTTATTTGAGACTAAATTGATTTTATTGCTGTATTATATTAAGTTAAAATAAATGTTTTAATTCAGTATTGTTGTAATTGTCATTATTACAAATATATATATTTATACAATTTTTTTTTTAAACCGTCCGATTAATCGTTATCGGCTTTTTTTGGTCCTCCAATAATCGGTATCGTCGTTGAAAAATCATAATCGGTCAACCTCTAGTAAGGGTAGCTACAATCTGAAAGCACAGAATTGAAGTATTTTACAGTTGTATGTAATTTGCCACCAAACCCACTGGCTACAGGTTATCTAAAAGTCTCTGCTAGGTAAAGCCCCGCCTTATCTCAGCTCACTGGTCACCATAGCAGCACCCACTCGTAGCACGCGCTCCAGCAGGTATATCTCACTGATCACCCCCAAAGCCAATTCCTCCTTTGGTCGTCTTTCCTTCCAGTTCTCTGCTGCCCATGACTGGAACGAATTACAAAAATCTCTGAAGCTGGAGACTCATATGTCCCTCACGAACTTTAAGCACCAGCTGTCAGAGCAGCTCACAGATCACTGCACCTGTACATAGCCCATCTATCTACCTACCTCATCCCCATACCGTATGTATTTATCTTGCTCCTTTGCACCCCAGTATCTCTACTTGCACATTCATCTTCTGCCGATCTACCATTCCAGTGTTTAATTGCTATGTTGTAATTAATTCGCCACCATGGCCTATTTATTGCCTTAACTCCCTTATCTTACCTCACTTGCACTCACTGTGTATAGACTTTTTGTTTTCTTTTGTTCTACTGTATGTTTTGTTTATTCCATGTGGAACTCTGTGTTGTTGTATGTGTCGAATTGCTATGCTTTATCTTGGCCAGGTCGCAGTTGCAAATGAGAACTTGTTCTCAACTAGCCTACCTGGTTAAATAAAAGGTGAAATAAAATAAATAAAACATTACCTCAAGTTCAGCTTACGGATGGGTATTTAGTTGATGGAATAACATGAGAAATTACATCAACTATAAAAAATAAAATAAAAATTGCCTGTGCGTTACTGGCCCGGAGACTAAAATACACTGAGCTCAGAGGTTAAATGCTACCCATTACGCAATTTCATCACAGGCCATCTTGCCACCATTTAAAAAGGTTGGACACAAACATTCCTCTTAAAAATGATCCTCTCATATCCTGTCTTTTTCCCTCCAAAACAGGAATAATTTATTTTTCTTTCTCAAACAAAACATTCAACTCAAAACCGGGTTGAAAAGCTGCAATTTCAGCAGGACATTTATGGTGACCACCATTTATTTTTGTTGTGCTTGTCCAGTGACCGGAAACATGCGGTTTGCATGAGATAAATGTAGAGTGAATTGCATCATGGTTTTTAAGGAAATAACAGCATCTAAATTATGTTAATCGCTGTAGAAAATGAA
Organism: Oncorhynchus nerka; assembly: GCF_034236695.1. Classification (NCBI taxonomy): domain Eukaryota; kingdom Metazoa; phylum Chordata; class Actinopteri; order Salmoniformes; family Salmonidae; genus Oncorhynchus; species Oncorhynchus nerka. Next base: position 11,728,294 of record NC_088417.1, read on the forward strand.
CGTGTGCAGCTTACCAAAACAGTTGCGTTAAGGAACCCTCACATACTTTATATTTCGGGTATAAATAGACAAGCCTGGTCCCAGGTCAGTTTGTGTGGCAATAACTCCTATGGTGCGAGACATCAGAAACAGATCCTGGACCAGGCTATAAAGAGACTGTTGACATATGTATATTGCACCGACAGATCCCAATCCTCCCCGTTACCTTTAGCGATGTGGGCCTTGAAGTTGCCGGCAGTGAGATCAAACAGGCCCTGCTTGGGCTCTGGGGCTTTGGGAGGCTCCAGTTCAGTCTCTGGCTCCTGCAAACCCATAGAACATCATGCCACACACCAAATAAAGACTGCCATCACGTAACATTAGTCTGAAGGTTATATTCAGATGGTCTGAAAGTTAACGCAGGGATCTCCAACTGGTGGATTTTAATTTGGACCCCAAGTTTTCAATGATTTATTGTTGGACATAAAAGACTGAAAACATAGGATTTACATTTTGGAAACCTGTTCCAATAGAGATATGTGATTGTTTACAAATGGAGGCAAGGTATGAAATTATTATGTTTTAGACAAATATAATGTAGTTACGAAAGTTCAAATCAGTAAGGCCGATTTGAAGGGGGGGGGGGGGGGGCTCACATGTAATTTAATTTCAGTAAGCATAATATATTCACATCGCCTCCTATCTCATGGGCATAACATTTAGTCATATGGTGCTGGCTACAAATGTTACACACGTCCTACTCTTTCACAATTAGCAAGCGCAGGGATCATCATTCAATAGTTAACTCCAGCCTTTGAGCACAGCACGCTAAGGCAACATCACCATGCCTGCTGATTAACCTATGGGCTCGCTTGTGCAATTACACTATATATACAAAAGTATATGGACACCCCTTCAAATGAGTGGATTCAGTTATTTCAGGTGTGGCTGACAAGTGTATAAAATCAAGCAAACAGCCATGCAATCTCCATAGACAAACATTGGCAGTAAAAGGCCTTACTGAAGAGCTCAGTGACTTTCAACGTGGCACCGTCATAGGATGCCACCTTTCCAACAAGTCAGTTGTCAAATTTCTGCCCTGCTAGAGGTGCCCCGGTCAACTGTAAGTGCTATTATTGTGAAGTGGAAACTTCAAGGAGCAACAACGGCTCAGTCACGAAGTGGTAGGCCACACACACCCACAGAATGGGACCGCCGTGTGCCGAAGCATGTAAAATCATCTGTCCTTGGCTGCAACACTCACTACCGAGTTCCAAACACTGCCTCTAGAAGCAACGTCAGCACAAAAACTGTTTGTCAGGAGCTAGTGAAATGGGTTTCCATAGCAAAGCAAGCAAACTGTAAAGTTTGGTGGAGAAAGAATAATGATCTGGGGACATTTTTCATGGTTTGGGCTAGGCCCATTAGTTCCAGTGAAGGGAAATACAACATACAATGACATTCTAGACAATACAGTGATTCCAACTTCGTGGAACCAGTTTGGGGAAGGCCCTTTCCCCTTTCAGCATGACAATGCCCCTGTGCACAAAGCGAGGTCCAAACAGATATGGAGAGATCGGTGTGGAAGAACTTGACTGGCCTGATCGTCCCGTGGCTAAACCCTGGTTGATGATCCCTGGTTTAAAAATCGTCCCGTGGCTAAACCCTGGTTGATGATCCCTGGTTTAAAAATCGTCCCGTGGCTAAACCCTGGATGATGATCCCTGGTTTAAAAATCGTCCCGTGGCTAAACCCTGGTTGATGATCCCTGGTTTAAAAATCGTCCCGTGGCTAAACCCTGGTTGATGATCCCTGGTTAAAGTGACAACCTTTCATCACCTCCTTTCCTTCCCATTGAAAACAGGTTGAAAAAGTGGAAGCGTGGAAACAGGAAGCGATAACAAGGTTGTCGTTCCACTGTTCCTTCGCTATCACCTGTCCAAGGCGTTCATATCAGATGAAGGAAACGAGGAGGAGAAGCCATTTCAGATGAGATGATAGGATGCATGTAACTCCGCCCACTTACCACAGGCTCGTCCTGCAATGTGTTGAGCATCCAGGTCTCCAGAGACTGCAGGTCCCTGGGGCCTTGGTACTTCACAGCCTCCTGCTCAGGTTTGAACAGCTTCAGCCTACAGACAACACAGGGGTCAACGAGGTCATTCGCCTCAATGACTAGGCCACACTGCTGTGTAAGATGACTGACACACTCACAATACACTTAACCGGTTAATTCCTTTGTAATTACATGAAACTGAACGTTGTTTTTAATGACAGAAGATTTTATAAGCACACTAGGGTCCAGGTTCAGCTTTTACAGCATACACTGCAAAACAAGGTGTGTAAAAATGTAACTAAATTCATGTCAATGTTTCACTGCTATCGGTCAATAAGTAATCAAATCTAGCTAACATTTAACATTTAAGTCATTTAGCAGACGCTCTTATCCAGAGCGACTTACAGATTGGTGCATTCACCTTATGACAGCTACATGATTTACCCCAGTGGCAAAATGAAGATATACATTTATTGATATTTTATTTAACTAGGCAAGTCAGCCTACCCCAGCCAAACCTGAACGACGCTGGGCCAATTGTGCGCCACCCTATGGGACTCCCAATCCCAGCTGGATGTGATACAGCCTGGATTCAAACTAGGGAATGTAGTGATGCCTCTGGCACTGAGATGCAGTGCCTTAGACCGCTGCGCCACTCGGGAGCCCAGGAGTAAAATGAAGATACACCAAGGTAGTACATGAACTTCTCAAATAAGAAATCCAGTAAGGAACTGTTCTGTTGCGCAACATTTCAAAATGTTTTGCTATGGTGTGCCCTAATTAATACAACCCTGTACTTACGTGGGGTAGCCCCTGATGCCGTGGACATTGGAGCAGAACTTAACATCCTGAGTGCAGTCAACCTTTACGATGTAGGCGGGCGGCGACTCCATGTTGTTGTATTTGTCCCCCATTTCGTTCCATGTCCCCTGTAGCCTCTGACAGTGACCACACCTGGAAGCAAAACACAGTTCTTTCAAAGTCCTTCTCCTGAGATAGTACAGGCTTCACAGTTCTGCCTGGAATTAACAGTGTTTCCCCTATATCACTGTTGCCACCGCTGAGAGATACATATCTACTAAGACTGCTGATTTTTTTGTGGGGTGGAAACACTGATTAGGCTAGGCATCAAATAGAGAGAGCACAGTCTCAGTGGAAAAGCGAGACACCTGATACAACTCAACACTCCTATTGAAGTCCATATGCTTAACGGTCTTCATGTTTCTATGGAAATAGAATGTGCCGCCTTATGTTTGTCTGACTTAAGTTATCCATACATTTTATGTTTCTTTGAGATGCTGTCTATATACCAAGCCATTGTGCAGTGTGGGGTCAGCTTGTAACTGTATTCGGTGAGGTATAAAGTAAAGACACTCCTGTGTAGTGATGAAGAACCGCAATGTTGTCTATAAGCTTACATTTCGCAAAATATATATATTTTTTTTAATTGGGGGGGCATTTTACTACAGCAAGTAGATTGTTTTTTGTGTTGAAAAACAAAAATCGTGGGTATATTTTTTAGGCATCTTTAGTGCCTGCCCGTCTACACAGTTACATCAATCAGTGCTTGCCACGTAAGCGGTCACATCCTGAAATGGTCCACTACTCCACTACTGTTAGCTAGGCTAGCTGTTATATAGTACAAAATGTGCGACAAACTGACACCTTGGAAAAAAAGAATATATACAACAATATTTAAAATAAAAACACTGGGCATGTAACTAGCGACTGTGTCGACTAACGTTAAAGGACGAGTCAGTCCAAGTTTAATCGTGACTTCAGAAAGTTCACAAGTTTAATTAAATAAGTTTCCAAGGCGCTAATGACTACCAACCAAAGCATGCTAACTGACGTTAGCGTAGTTCTGGTTTCGTGTGGTTTGTTAGCTAGATTATAATGACTTGTCATCTATGCACTGATGGATAAGATTGTATATACAAGTCCTAGTTAACATTTGTAGCAAAAAAAATAATAATACAACTTGGCTGACTAGTTAGCTATTTAGACAGCTAGCCGGCAACAAAAAGCGGCGCTAGCTAGCTGCAAGTTAGCGGTTCCTGTAGCACCTCTGACAACTTGGAAAATCTGATAAATTAGTGAAGAAATAGGGTATCCATCTAAATATTGTCAATAACTTTACAAACTGCACACTACCTAGCGAGTTTGCTTACCAAGGGGCGAAGAACATGACAAAGTGGGGAGCGGTTGGGACAGCATCGTTGAACATATCCACTGTATACGTATGTTTGGCATGTTCATCTTCTTCAGCATCAGCATCGCAAAATATATTACCAAAAAGTAACGAACAATAAATAAAACACAACATAAAATGTGTGCAATTCAGTGCTGAGGAGGCCATGATCCCGTCTTGCTGAGCCACTGGTCTGTCTGTGAATATCACTAACTCTGACCTTTGAAGAGTGTGGATAGGACCCACGCACGACGAGACGCTCTACATGGTGGAGAAGAAATCTACATTATATAGAGATCAGTGGCGTCGCGCCACTGCTGAAACTTCAAACACTTCTTTAACAAGCTCCAACAAGTTTAAATCCAGATGCTTTCACAAGTAGGATAGACATAATTGGCTATGTATATCGACAGTACCAGTCAAAAGTTTGGACACACCTACTCATTCAAGGGGTTTTTCTTTCTTTCTTTTTACTATTTTCTACATTGTAGAATAGTGAAGATATCAAAACTATGAAATAACACATGGAATCATGTAGTAACCAAAAAAGTGTTAAACAAATCAAAATCTATTTTATATTTGAGATATTTCAATGTAGCCACCCTTTGCCTTGATGACAGCTTTGCACACTCTTGGCATTCTCTCAACCAGCTTCAATGCATTTCAATTAACAGGTAAATTTAGTAAAATATAATTTGGAATTTCTTTCCTTCTTAATGTGTTTGAGCCAAACAGTTGTGTTGTGACAAGGTAGGGGTGGTATACAGAAAATAGCCCTATTTGGTAAAATATCAAGTCCATATTATGGCAAGAACAGCTAAAATAAGCAAATAGAAACAACAGTACATCATTACTTTAAGACATGAAGGTCAGTCAATACAGAATATTTCAAGAACTTTGAAAGTTTCTTCAAGTGCAGTTACAAAAGCCATCAAGCGCTTTGATGAAACTGGCTCTCATGAGGACCACCACAGGAATGGAAGACCCAGAGTTACCTCTGCTGCAGAGGATACATTCATTAGAGTTAACTGGCTCTCATGAGGACCACCACAGGAAAGGAAGACCCAGAGTTACCTCTGCTGCAGAGGATACATTCATTAGAGTTAACTGGCTCTCATGAGGACCACCACAGGAAAGGAAGACCCAGAGTTACCTCTGCTGCAGAGGATACATTCATTAGAGTTAACTTCACCTTAGATTGCAGCCCAAATAAATGCTTCACAGAGTTCAAGTAACAGACACATTTCAACATCAACTGTTCAGAGGAGACTGTGTGAATCAGGCCTTCATGTTCAAATTGCTGCAAAGAAACTACTACTAAAGGACACCAATAAGAAGAAGAGACTTGCTTGGGCCAAGAAACAAGAGCAATGGACATTAGACCGGTGGAAATCTGTTCTTTGGTCGGATGAGTCCAAATTTGAGATTTTTGGTTACAACCTCTGTGTCTTTGTGAGACGCAGAGTAGGTGAATGGATGATCTCCGCATGTGTGATGGTGTGGGGGTGCTTTGCTGGTGACACTGTCTGTGATTTATTTAGAATTGAAGGCACACTTAACCAGCATGGCTGGTTGGGGCGACAGCGTAGCCTAGTAGTTAGAGTGTTGGACTAGTAACCAAAAGGTTGCAAGATTAAATCCTTGAGCTGACAATGTACAAATCTGTTTTTCTGACCCTGAACAAGGCAGTTAACCCACTGTTCCTAGGCCGCCATTGAACATAAGAATTTGTTCTTAACTGACTTTCCTAGTTAAATAAAGGTAAAATAAAAAATGGCTACCTCAACTTTTTGCAGCGACACGCCATCCCATCTGGTTTGTGCTTAGTGGGACTATCATATGTTTTTAAACAGGACAATGACCCAAAACACACCTCTCGGTTGTATAAGGGCTACTTGACCCACAGAGAGTGATGGGAGTGCTGCATCAGATGACCTGGCCTCCACAATCCCCCGATCTCAACCCAATTAAGATGGTTTGGGATGAGTTGGACCACAGAGTGAAGGAAAAGCAGCCAACAAGGGCTCAGCATATCTGGGAACTCCTTCAAGACTGTTGGAAAAGCATTCCTCATGAAACTGGTTGAGAGAATGCCAAGAGTGTTCAAAGCTGTCATCAAGGCAAAGGGTGGCTACTTTGAAGAATCTAAAATGTATTTTGATTTGTTTAACACTTTTTTGGTTACTACATGATTCCATATGTGTTACTTCATAGTTTTGATGTCTTCACTATTATTCTACAAAGAAAGTAGAGAGTGTCAAGACCCGGTTACCAACTTGGGTCTCCGGTGTGAGAAATAGTTACTTAGCAAATTGAGCCACTAATAGTCGGCAGAACCCAGAAGATGAGGCAGACACAGCAGTACTTGAGACGGTGTTTTAATAAAGTAAAAAGGAAAGTTCTTCAGGCAAAAATATAAATCCACAACGTCAAAAGTAATACCAAGAGAAAAAGGTAATCCTCCAAGTGAAAAGGTAAATCCATAAGGTGGTAGGTACAGCAGAAAAAAGGCCTCAAAAGATAATCAAAAATAAATAAACGAGAACAAAAACAGAGTACCACAAGAGAGTCCAACTGGAGCAACAAATGTTCACAGCATCGCTGGGGCTGGGTGCTAACATTCAAACACAGAGCAAAGAACTGAGGAAAAGGGTGAAGGAGTCCTTGAAGGCGGGGGTGAGAAGATGGATGAACTCTAAGGTGCGACCTACGCCCGGGTGACAGGTGAGGCGAGAGGAGTGCCCCCACAGAAGGACCTGGGTCCTCGCTGCCTTGGGGATAAACAACCGATTGGCAGGACCTCCTTTCGGACCCGGTTCGATAGCTTGAGCTCGTCTCACGGTATCCTCAACTTGCCACGAGATCGGGGCCACGATCTTAGCGGCAGGAAGGACAGGGATGTCAGTATCTTCTCGAATGGCAGGAGCGTAGATTCGGGACAAGGCGTCCGGTTTGAGATTCTTCGACCCGGGCTGATAGGTGAGGATAAACTGGAATCGATTGAAGAAAAGAGACCATCGAGCTTGTCTGGAGTTCAACCGCTTCGCCTGAAACGGTTGAGAAGCCCCCTCGAGCCAGTGTCTCCATTCCTTCAACGCCATCTTAACCGCTAGGAGTTCACCAGTAAATGTAATTGCAACAAAACACTTAAGTATCAAAAGTATAAGTAAAAGTATAAATCATTTCAAATTCCTTATATTAAGCAAACCCAAAACAATTTATGGATTGCCTTGGACACGCTCAGACATAATTTACAAACAAAGCATGTGTTTAGTGAGTCCGCCAGATCAGAGGTAGTAGGGATGACCAGTTATGTTTTCTTGATACGTCTGTGAATTCGACCATTTTCCTGTCCTGCTAAGCATAAAAAATGTGCAGTTTTGTCACACTAGACACTTGTCCTCTTGCTCAGTTGTGCACCGGGGCCTCCCACTCCTCTTTCTATTCTGGTTAGGGACAGTTTGTGCTGTTCTGTGAAGGGAGTAGTAGACAGCGTTGTATGAGATATTCAGTTTCTTGGAAATTTCTCGCATGGATAGCCTTCATTTCTCAGACAAGAATAGACTGAAGAAAGAAAGTTTTGAGCCTGTAATCGAATCCCCCAAATGCTGATGCTCCAGATATTCAACTAGTCTAAAGAAGGCCAGTTTTATTTATTATTTTATCAGAACAACAGTTTTCAGCTGTGCTAACATAATTGCCAAGGGGTTTTCTAAAGATAAATTAGCCTTTTAAAATGATAAACTTGGATTAGCTAACAGAACGTGCCATTGGAACACAGGAGTGATGGTTGCTGATAATGGGCATCGGTACGCCTATGTAGATATTCCATAAAAAAATCTGCCGTTTCCAACTACAATAGTCATTTAGAACATTAACAACGTCTACACTGTATTTCTGATCAATTTTATGTTATTTTAATAAACAAATGTGCTTTTCTTTCAAAAACAAGGACATTTCTAAGTGACCCCAAACTTTTGAACGGGAGTGTGTATATGAATGTAGACATACTTGTGTCAAATATATTATTTTTTATATCTACTGCTAGATGATTTTTGTTTGGTATATTTTTTGCTGTTGGTTACATTTCATTCATTCATTCATTCATTTAAGCTTGTCTGTCTGTGTCTACCTCAGCTAACCAGCTGATGAGGTCCCAATGGGGTCTTACAGCTCTCCCTATTTGGTTCAATAACATTTACAGTCTTTTAACGGGCTAAAGACCTACATATGTTATGTATCTATGCAACAATTTAATGTTCTGGATAGGCCTAGGTATACATGCATTAACTTATTTCAATTAAATTATTTTCATTTGTGTATTTAAGGGGCATATTTGTCAGGTGAGAGTCTGGTGCATCGTCGTCATGCTCGCTATTTCAAGCATCAGTCCAGACGGCTGATGTATTTCACAGTATTGTTGCTGAGGCTCCTGTGTTGTACTGTCTATGCCATGCTATATTTACCGATACTGTTGTGGGAGGCAACTGAAAATAATTCAGAGGAGAATTATTTATATGTGAGAACAGCAAATGAAATGAGAGGCCTTCCTTCTCCTGAGCCATTTCAATACACATAACAATGGAATACCATTTTGAGGAAACGGACCACATTTGTTTCTCCAGTCACATTGATCATTTATTTAAAAAATACTTGGTATACGCCTTCTCCGTATAGATGTTATATGGATATGATTCAAATCGAATTAGAGATGCATGTTGGTTTGTTAATCTGGGTCACTTGTAAGAGTAGATGGTTACAGATGGTTGTGTAAAGTGGAGGACTTTCAGACAAAGGGCTGTCCATAAGATTGGTTGTTTTGCATAGTTTTCCATTGTGAGCACTCTTTGAAGTTGACTCTGTTTGTGGGAACTATAGTTTTTTTTTTCTCATGATATACAGTAGAATAGTTTTTAAATAACCCTGCCAACAATATCCAAGTAGTCCCATTAAAATTGTAAAATTGTACAAACCTAATAGCCTAATTTACATTTAACAGGTCTTTAAAAAAAAACTAATTAGTCACTTCAAATGGCCTTTCCGGGTCGACTGCAACTCCTTGGAAGCCAGCACAACTTTCCCTCACACCTAGCTCTGTCCTACCTAGTTCTGTCCTACTACTGGACCAAACTTGTCCCCTTGGTGCGCAGATTTCATCAATTCTCAATACTGTGGAAAAGGGACTTTACCATTACAACTCTAAATAAAACATCTGTGACCTTTACGGATTACACTTCTGACTGAGGCGTTAGCTCATACTCGGGTAGGATGATTAATAGTCTGTTGGTCTCCCAAACTGATGGTCAGATATGAGTAAAACGTGTCTTCCTCTTCATCACCACTGGAAATGATGCCTGAGAATGAGGACATATAAATGTATTAATTAATCCAATTTATTACAGAGGCTATGTGATCCTTCCCTTGGGGACTGTAGTGCTGTGCAATGGTTACAGCGCTGTAAATCTGAGCTCCATTCCCAAGGTATTTCGTGCGCTGCCTCCCAGGACTGACAAGTCTTTGGCCGGACAAACTATTTCCACCCTGTCACAGAAAGACTTCATTGACTCACAGTGCAATGCAGGCACCTGGGATGATTTTTTAACCTGGGCAACAGATGCACATACTCTAGCCAATAGTGCTCCAGTGCTGTTTGTGCTTTAGCCATGTCATATGATATGACAATGATAGAAAAGTGTACTTCTGTTACCGGACCAGTCTATAGATATTCTATTTTGTCATATTTTATATTTGATTTACCGTTAAGGAGCTGACGTGTTTTACGGTTTGCCGTAGACATTACAATTCATCTGTGTGCCGTATCATCATAGCTAATATCTTTTTGGTTGTTAGATTCCAATCCATTCCTAGTCAAAAACATTGGTCTTGTTTTCTTGGATGACGGTAACAAGAAAGGTACTTAAGTGTTTCGATGGATCACTGCTCCAAAAAACATTTGTGAACCACGGCTCTACAGTGTAAAACAAAATATCTACCACCAGAGTCCACTTTCAGCCATGCTACTGTTGGACGAGGTGTTTACATAGTGTTCTGGGTTTGGTTAAACTGGGGGTCACTGGTTGGGAGGTGACCTGTTTCAAGGGATGGACTTTACCATTCCCAGAGTGACCATTAAAATTCCTTCAGTGGACTGAGCCCATTTATGGGGCAGCAATACAACAGACTGTCCCCACAGAGATAAATTATGACATTTTCGTCTCAAGGCTGACTAGAGTTGAACTTCAATCGCCACCCGTAAAACCCAAGCATGCCTCCCATTCAGAACGGCTTCATAAAATGCTTGAGTAGTGACCCAATTTGTTAAGGCATAGAGCGCAAGATATAACAAAGTGATAGGGCTGAGTGACACCCCCCTCCCCCACACACATGACATATTTGTTTGAATTCTACAACTCATCTTGTCCATTGTCCACTTCTTGGCAGGTGGTTTCAGTATGCTTTGAAATGTTACACGCAGAAGTGTTTATTTAAGCAATAAAGCCCAAGGGGGTGTGGTATATGGCCAATATACCACGGCTAAGGGCTGGTCTTAGACACAGCGCAACGTGGAGTGCCTGGATACAGCCCTTAGCCATGGTATATTGGCCATATACCACAACCCTTTGAGGTGCCTTATTGCTATTAAAAACTGGTTACCAACATAATTAGAGCAGTAAAAATAAATGTCTTGTCATACCTGTGGTATACCGTCTGATATACCACGGCTATCAGCCAATCAGCATTCAGGACTTGAATCACCCAGTTTATACTAGAGATTTTTGATCAGAAGAGAGCTGTATGATATACACCACAATGACCCAGAGCTGACGCTCTTGCCACCCTATCACATTCCAAGCACATAGTTCCAGTGCCTACTGGTTACCCATTGATGACAGTGGGCAGCTTGCCAGGCCAGCTATACAGTAGAGGCTGTCAAAGGAAAGGCAAATTCATGGTCTGTTTGTTTTCCTAATTTCCTTCAGTTAGTGCTTGAGAGTGCAGTAGTCAACAGGTGGTTTGGTGAAAGACTGGAAGAGACTGATTGGGAGACTGAAAGAGACTGAACGAGAGACTGACTGGGAGACTGAAAGAGAGACTGATTGGGAGACTGAAATAGAGAAAGAGAGTGAGGACCAAATTAATGGCACAGTCATATTTCTATCTAACAAAGTTGAAGAATATAAGTCAAAGACCTACTCAGCTGTCTGTCTTCACGGAGTATGAAATACTTTTTCTAGTTATAAAATGTAATTGAGTTGAGAAGAAGCTGCTATGTTGTGATGCACCATGTTTCCACCATCCACGGTTGTTAAACCGTTGCTTAGAAACGATATCTTGATCAAAACAACCTGGTTAACCTGACAACAATAGATCTCTTACTTCACAGCTGGGGATTGCATTGGAGAGTTTCACTTTCAAGTCTCGGTCTATAATGAGAACGTTTCAGATTCAAAATGCACAATGAGAAAAGCAGGCCATATTAAATCAGTAAGTGGGTTTTTGGAACATGTGAGAAATATATATATATTTTTGCATATTATTTACTTTCCGGGGCTTTCCTGGGCTAAGCTTTACAAAACACTGAAATAAGGTCCTTAAAACCCAAGCATGCCTCCCGGTCAGAACGGATTCATAAAATGCTTGAGTAGTGACCCAATTTGTTGAGGCGTAGAGCGCAAGATCTAACAAAATTATAGGGCTGAGTAACACCCACCTCCCCACATCCACCATCACCACCATAACCATCACCATCACCACCACTACCATCACCACTACCACCATCACCACCACCCCCATCACCACCACCACCGCCACCCCGATCACCACCACCATAACCACCACCACAACCACCACCACCACCACCATAACCACCACCACCACCATCACCACCACCATAACCACCACCACCACCATCACCACCATAACCATAACCACTACCACCATCACCACCATAACCATAACCACTACCATCACCACCACCATCACCATCACCACCACCCCCACCATCACCACCACCATAACCATCACCACCACCATCACCATCACCACCACCATAACCACTACCACCACCACCACCACCATCACCCCCAACAAGTCTCAAGTCGTGACATCTTTGTTTGAATTCTACATCTCATCTTGTCCGTTGTGCTCACATATCACTTCTTGGCAGGTGGTTTCAGTATGCTTTGAAATGTTACACACAGAAGTGTTAATTTAAGCAATTAGGCCAGAGGGGGTGTGGTATGTGGCCAATATACCACGGCTAAGGGCTGTTCTTAGGCACAATGCAATGCGGAGTGCCTGGATACAGCCCTTATCTGTTGTATATTTGCCATATCCACAAATCTCTGAGGTGCCTTATTGCTGTTATAAACTGGTTACCAACGTAATTAGAGCAGTAAAAATAAATGTATTGTCAAAAATGTGGTATACCGTCTGATATACCACGGCTATCAGCCAATCAGCATTCAGGACTAGAACCACCCAGTTTGTAATAGAGATGTTTGATCAGAAGAGAGCTGTATGATATACACCCCAACGACCCAGAGCTGACGCTCTTGCCACCCTATCACATTCCAACCCCTCCTTGCCAATTAAACCTATGCCTTTATAGCTAACAGCAGGTGAAAAATAATATACAATATTATTTTCTTTAACTTCCACACATGATAAATAACGTCGAGAGTCGAATCTCCCATTGGTGCTCTGTCGCTACCCAGGAAACCACATTTCACAATATATCCCAACAGCTTCCTCTCAACATGTCATACTGGTGGTAAATGTGACTAAATTGCAGCTGACACATTTACGTATGACTCTTCTACCGAAGGGCACATAGTTCCAGCGCCAGTTACCCATTGTTGACAGTAGGCAGCTTGCCAGGCCAGCTATACAGTAGAGGCTGTCAAAGGAAAGGCAAATGAATGGTCTGTTTATTTTCCAAATTTCCTTCAGTTAGTGCTCGAGAGTGCAGTAGTCGACAGGTGGTTTGGTGAAAGACTGGAAGAGACTGATTGGGAGACTGAAAGAGACTGATTGGGAGACTGATTGGGAGACTGAAAAAGAGACTGACTGGGAGACTGAAAGAGACTGAAAGAGAGACTGATTAGGAGACTGAAATAGAGAAATAGAGTGAGGACCAAATTAATGGCACAGTCATATTTCTGTCTAACAAAGTTGAAGAATATAAGTCAAAGACCTACTCAGCTGTCTGTCTTTACGGAGTATGAAACACTTTTTCTAGTTATAAAATGTAATTGAGTTGAGAAGAAGCTGCTATGTTGTGATGCACCATGTTTCCACCATCCACAGTTGTTAAACCGTTGCTTAGAAACGATATCTTGATCAAAACAACCTGGTTAACCTGACCACAATAGATCTCTTACTTCACAGCTGGGGATTGCATTGGAGAGTTTCAATGAGAACAGCAGGCCATATTAAATCAGTAACTGGGTTTTGGGAACATGTGAGCATTTTTGAGCATATTATTTACTTTCCTGGGCTAAACTTTACAAAACACTGAAATAAGGTCAGGATTATCTTCAGAGGGTACAGTTGTTTCCTGGTTATGTTACAATAACATCAACAGCAGGCCTACACTGAACGAATTGATTAGTTCAGGTACAACACTTATGCGCCAGCAGTGCCACAGTTGTTTTAAATATTTAAACTCGCAGCACAGCTTCTTGATGATTACTTGAACATAAAGCATATCACTTAGGAAGTCTTACAACAGTTCATAGGTTTTCTGGGAATATGAAGAAAATAAATGATCACACGGCGTTCAGGGACACAGGAAGCAATCAATTGTCATTCGCAGGCTAGCTTCTACACCGTTCCGTGGGGAAAGGCCTCCCATGCCGCCGTGCCTTTCATCTGGGATGGACACACGTGGCTGATGTCGAGCGCCATGGCGATGGCTATTGTATCACATTGTTTTCGTGTTCTACCTCTGCTTAACAAAAACCCAGGTCTCCTGAGGTAGATGTTGGAACTATAACCTGGGAGTAGGGTCGGGCTACTGCATCAGTGACTCCTGGTGTGAACATGGCAGTCCGCAGGTTGTGTACAGGAAAGGTGAGGTCCTTGTTGTGCAGGTGATTTTTGGGGACCTGGCCGTCACCCCACTCTCCGAGGGTGACTAGGGGGGAGTAGGATACGCAAAAATCACACTTCTATACATGTGTGAAACAGGACAAATACAAGCACTCCCTATTTTGTCTTTGACTTGATAGGAACCTGCGGTTCGGGGAGCAGATCACAGAATAATCTACATGCAGACAACTCAGGACAGGCACTGTTGCTATTGAGTCCATGTGTTCAATTCAATGCTAGTTTTTGTGGTGAAAACATGCTCAAGACTTAACGACCTGGCGTAGTGATTCGTTACAATATTCTTCAGCTATAACCGTGGTAACAGGGTCTGGATACCTCTGTTGGCTGAGCAGGGAAAGGAACAGAAAAGGTTATCCTGGCAGATTCTTTCTGCTTTCACTTTCTGAAATTGTCAAGTGTCACCACGTCTGTAAGAAATATGAACACGGCTCCTTGTTGAACAAGTCGTACGTGGCGCAATCTGAGCACTGGAGATTAGGACCCTCTGCCGGGGCTCCGGCCAGCGGTCCCCTCCAAACGTTAAGCTCCGTCTTCCTGCTGGAAAAGCCATCAAGAGCATCGGGACCAGGGGAGACACAGACCTGTAGAAAGGTTGGTGGTTGCCAGATCTCAGGCTCCCCTGTGGCTGGATGCTGAGATTGAGAGAGCAGAGGGGCCAAGCTGCAAAGTCTATCACCACACTGCTGTCCATAGGTGCGGCAGGAGGGATTCGGCCATCATGGCAACCCAGTCAGATCCCCACTAACAAGGTAGACAGCGAAGGCTTCTTCTATGGGCCTGTTAGGGGAGGGAGGAGGGGGGGCATATTCTGTTTGGTGAGATTAACATTCAACGTTCTTGTGGCCATTGAGACAGAAAAGTCGGGACTGAGCTTTAACCAGATACCCCATAGTAACAGGGCACAATGTGTCTCTTAAACAGATACCCCATAGTAACAGGGCACAATGTGTCTCTTAAGGTCCACTTCTAGACAGAGGCCGAAATAATAGTAAAATACATGGAGCATGCTGGTCCCCCATCTTATTTAAAAGAGATTACTTTTATTTGAATGCATGTGGTCTGGTAATCAAAACATCATCGTCAGTGTACAAATCACATAGCTGACACAAGGACTTGTACAGACATGGTCACAGGTAATCTTTCAACAAGCACTATTTTCAAGGGCTCTAAAAATCACGATGACCACTGACGTTCACCTGCCAGTCTGAGAAACGACCAAATCATTCTGTTTAGACATATTACAAGAGCCCTACGTCAAGGTTTGTTTTTATTTTCCTTCACTCGCTCATGGAAGACCAGCCTGACGTTGCCAACTAGAAGTGGCCAAGTCTCTAAACAGATGTTTACTGTTTTCCTTAGGATGATTTGTTCTCTGCTCATTATTGATCTCAGTCCAAGCATAACCACACTCCCCTCACCAGAGCGCTGTGTAACAGAATGGGAGCGCGGGGGCAGCAAAGGCTTTCCTCTTAGGCTAAGCCCAGGTGTGTGTATGTGGATTTATGTGTGAGTCTGTTGTGTGAGTTTGTCTCTGTGTTTTCGTTATTAGAATGTGCGTACAGTGTGTGTGTATGGCCTGTACCTGTGTAGCATGAGTTCAGGCAGCCCTGGATGGCCCTCCACTCACGGGGTCCCCACAGAAGCCATTAAACAGCGCGGCTGGTGGAATAATGTGTTTGACTTGGCCGGCCGGCGAGGCAGGAGCAGGTGTTCTGCTCAGGGCTTCTACACACTGTGGCTACTTTGATCTGTGGTCCAGGGTCCTCCCTCCCTCCCTCCCTCCCTCCCTCCCTCCCTCCCTCCCTTTGCTCCTGCTAGAGGACTCAGCCCTGCTGCAGGCTCCAGCCCCACACAACTGCTGCTGACAGGGTTGCTAGCCCTCAACAATACAACAGGGTATATCGTATTGAGTGTAAGTTTAGATTTATAGACAGGACTTATGGAAAACAAAGTGCTGCCAGGGTTGAAATTTGACAGGTTAAAATGACATATGGTGATATAATGCTTTTTTGTTGTTATGTTTTTAAATGTTATGACATACAAAGTACAAAGTAGTAGGCTAACACCTTGGTATAATGGATGACAAATACAAAAACTCCTTCTACATGCCCTGAAGGTTCTTTTACCCCTGCTTTAATTGTGTCATGACCACTGGGGACTATTCCTGAAGTGACTGAAGATGACTCCACTCCAAACAACAACAGACGTTACGTATCAGTTCAGACAATGTTCGTACATGATGATCCCAGCCTGTCAGAGACAGAGACCAAAGTGTTCTGTTGAGTCCCATGGCTGCAGGGCCAGGTTCTTAACCGAATGACACGATAGCAGTGCGTTGCGCACTTAACATGGGCGGCCAGGACATGAGTAATGCTGCTTTTATCTCCAGGCCTCTGTTCCTCAAGGTAAAGTCATTAGGGGCTGAGAGCCAGCCCGAGATGAAGCGGCCCACTTAGATTCAGAGAGGGAGAGGATGAAAACTTAAGGCTGTCACAGGGCCCTGAAAGAGAGTTGCCTTTATTGGATAAGCCCACTCCTAGGCATTCCTCTGCCAAGACACTGGGCCCGGCCTGGGCCTCCCCGGAGCAGCGAGGATGGGAGACCGGGCCCTGCCTGGGCCTCCCCGGAGCAGTGAAGATGGGAGACCGGGCCCTGCCTGGGCCTCCCAGGAGCAGCGAGGATGGGAGACCGGGCCCGGCCTGGGCCTCCCCGGAGCAGCGAGGATGGGAGACCGGGCCCTGCCTGGGCCTCCCAGGAGCAGCGAGGATGGGAGACCGGGCCCGGTCTCCCATCCTCAGGAGCAGCTCCTGGGAGGCCCATGCCGGGCCTGGGCCTCCCAGGAGCAGCGAGGATGGGAGACTGACTCAGACACAGGGTTCTATCGTTTGGAGCTGTGCCACACACAGACACAAATGCACAATTGCACGCACGCATGTGCATTTGTAAGCTTGCGTAAATACACATACACAGCGTACACATACACACACTCATTGTGCTGTCAGTCTCCTACTCAACATGATACAAGGTGGCTAAGCAACAGCGGGAATACTCCATTTCCTGAGTGGGTAACACACCCTCTTATAAAACGCAATTGATTGATTTATTGGGTTTCAGGGCTTGTTTCTGGTTGGATATGAGATGTGCTTTAGAGATCTCATTCCGGAACCTTCTGTTTAGAGGAGAGGGCTACTCACAATGATGGAGCATCTGGACAGAGTGGTTCCAAAATAACGGTAGAAAAAACCCCACTCTAGCCGGGATCCCATGCACAATGGCCTGATCTTGACCAGAATATTATAATATAATTCACAGCTAAAATTCATATAATTCACAGCTAAAATTCATATAATTCACAGCTAAAATGAAAGGCATAAAATACATACATAAAAGACATTTAGAAGATTAAAAAGGAAAGGCCGACTGGGAACCCGTTCCCAGTATAATGCATAGTGTGTGTCTGGGAACCGTTCCCAGTATAATGCATAGTGTGTGCCTGGGAACCCGTTCCCAGTATAATTCATAGTGTGTGTCTGGGAACCCGTTCCCAGTATAATGCATAGTGTGTGCCTGGGAACCCGTTCCCAGTATAATGCATAGGGAACCCATGGGAACCCATTCCCAGTATAATTCATAGTGTGTGTCTGGGAACCCGTTCCCAGTATAATGCATAGTGTGTGCCTGGGAACCCGTTCTCAGTATAATGCATAGTGTGTGCCTGGGAACCCGTTCCCAGTATAATGTATAGTGTGTGCCTGGGAACCCGTTCCCAGTATAATGCATAGTGTGTGCCTGGGAACCCGTTCCCAGTATAATGCATAGTGTGTGCCTGGGAACCCGTTCCCAGTATAATGCATAGTGTGTGCCTGGGAACCCGTTCCTAGTATAATGCATAGTGTGTGCCTGGGAACCCGTTCCCAGTATAATGCATAGTGTGTGCCTGGGAACCCGTTCCCAGTATAATGCATAGTGTGTGCCTGGGAACCGTTCCCAGTATAATGCATAGTGTGTGCCTGGGAACCCGTTCCCAGTATAATGCATAGTGTGTGCCTGGGAACCGTTCCCAGTATAATGCATAGTGCGTGCCTGGGAACCCGTTCCCAGTATAATGCATAATGTGTGCCTGGGAACCCGTTCCCAGTATAATGCATAGTGTGTGCCTGGGAACCCGTTCCCAGTATAATGCATAATGTGTGCCTGGGAACCCGTTCCCAGTATAATGCATAGTGTGCCTGGGAACCGTTCCCAGTATAATGCATAGTGTGTGCCTGGGAACCCGTTCCCAGTATAATGCATAGTGTGTGCCTGGGAACCGTTCCCAGTATAATGCATAGTGCGTGCCTGGGAACCCGTTCCCAGTATAATGCATAATGTGTGCCTGGGAACCCGTTCCCAGTATAATGCATAGTGTGTGCCTGGGAACCCGTTCCCAGTATAATGCATAATGTGTGCCTGGGAACCCGTTCCCAGTATAATGCATAGTGTGTGTCTGGGAACCCGTTCCCAGTATAATGCATAGTGTGTGCCTGGGAACCCGTTCCCAGTATAATGCATAGGGAACCCATGGGAACCCATTCCCAGTATAATTCATAGTGTGTGTCTGGGAACCCGTTCCCAGTATAATGCATAGTGTGTGCCTGGGAACCCGTTCTCAGTATAATGCATAGTGTGTGCCTGGGAACCCGTTCCCAGTATAATGTATAGTGTGTGCCTGGGAACCCGTTCCCAGTATCATGCATAGTGTGTGCCTGGGAACCCGTTCCCAGTATAATGCATAGTGTGCCTGGGAACCCGTTCCCAGTATAATGCATAGTGTGTGCCTGGGAACCCGTTCCCAGTATAATGCATAGTGTGTGCCTGGGAACCCGTTCCTAGTATAATGCATAGTGTGTGCCTGGGAACCCGTTCCCAGTATAATGCATAGTGTGTGCCTGGGAACCCGTTCCCAGTATAATGCATAGTGTGTGCCTGGGAACCGTTCCCAGTATAATGCATAGTGTGTGCCTGGGAACCCGTTCCCAGTATAATGCATAGTGTGTGCCTGGGAACCGTTCCCAGTATAATGCATAGTGTGTGCCTGGGAACCCGTTCCCAGTATAATGCATAATGTGTGCCTGGGAACCCGTTCCCAGTATAATGCATAGTGTGTGCCTGGGAACCCGTTCCCAGTATAATGCATAATGTGTGCCTGGGAACCCGTTCCTAGTATAATGCATAGTGTGTGCCTGGGAACCCGTTCCCAGTATAATGCATAGTGTGTGCCTGGGAACCCGTTCCCAGTATAATGCATAATGTGTGCCTGGGAACCCGTTCCCAGTATAATGCATAGTGTGTGCCTGGGAACCCGTTCCCAGTATAATGCATAGTGTGTGCCTGGGAACCCGTTCCTAGTATAATGCATAGTGTGTGCCTGGGAACCCGTTCCCAGTATAATGCATAGTGTGTGCCTGGGAACCCGTTCCCAGTATAATGCATAGTGTGTGCCTGGGAACCGTTCCCAGTATAATGCATAGTGTGTGCCTGGGAACCCGTTCCCAGTATAATGCATAGTGTGTGCCTGGGAACCGTTCCCAGTATAATGCATAGTGTGTGCCTGGGAACCCGTTCCCAGTATAATGCATAATGTGTGCCTGGGAACCCGTTCCCAGTATAATGCATAGTGTGTGCCTGGGAACCCGTTCCCAGTATAATGCATAATGTGTGCCTGGGAACCCGTTCCCAGTATAATGCATAGTGTGTGTCTGGGAACCCGTTCCCAGTATAATGCATAGTGTGTGCCTGGGAACCCGTTCCCAGTATAATGCATAGTGTGTGCCTGGGAACCCGTTCCCAGTATAATGCATAGTGTGTGCCTGGGAACCCGTTCCTAGTATAATGCATAGTGTGTGCCTGGGAACCCGTTCCCAGTATAATGCATAGTGTGTGCCTGGGAACCCGTTCCCAGTATAATGCATAGTGTGTGCCTGGGAACCGTTCCCAGTATAATGCATAGTGTGTGCCTGGGAACCCGTTCCCAGTATAATGCATAGTGTGTGCCTGGGAACCCGTTCCCAGTATAATGCATAGTGTGTGCCTGGGAACCGTTCCCAGTATAATGCATAGTGTGTGCCTGGGAACCCGTTCCCAGTATAATGCATAGTGTGTGCCTGAGAATACGTGAGCATCCTCCTACGTTTGGAGAGGTTCATGTTGAGGAGATGAGAGCAGTACAGCACTCTTATCGATGAGCCGTGTGATCCAATTTGACCTCAGAGAGGAACTAAAAGAAACTGACAGAGGGAAGATCACCATGGTGTTTGCCTAGCTTTACCGTCCCTGCTACTTCACTCACCAGGAGAAGGCTCCTGAATCATCTTTTATATTACGTCCAGCTATTACATCTCTGTTCGGTGAATTATTTCCTTAAATCATCAATATGCCGACAACGAGCGATAAACAACTGATGAAATGGTTGGGAAATGATTTCCCCATGATCGTTTAACGATAGATTTCATTAAATCATTTCCTTTATTTCACGACATCAAAACGGGAAACATTTTCAAGGGAGGATGTAAATTCATCCTACTGTACAACACTGAGTACTACGTTTAGAGGTACGTCAGGTAAAGTAATCAGGTTTATCCCTACATGCCCTCATTAATGTATTGGTGTACTAGGTTTTTGTTCACTCAGATAAGGTGATGTGGGATAACTGCCGAGCGATAAGAACAATGAACCAATTGCTGACACAAAAAAAGTTTCCCCCAACACACTAAATATTTGTTTTAAATTCAGGACAAAATGGGTGACAGAGATTTTGTACAGGGATGATTTCTGTATTTTGAAAGGTACATATCTTAAACTTGATTGCTGACAAGCAAAACATGTTGGGACTGTGTCAACAATGGACTAATGAAACAAATACCAAACGATTATTTTGAGGTGGAATTTTCCATTAAGCAGGTGGTAGATACTGTGGCCTTTTCTGTCCTTTGTTAAAAATGGTCCTCCGGTTTCAGGCCACACTTGCGTTTGACTACGGGTATCATGGTCTAACAATGTTTGATGCATACTTGACTGAGAGACATTCTTGAAAGTCTCAGAATTAGGGTTAATACTTCACATTCTTCTGTATTGTGACTGATAACGGGTAGCTTGTAGAGGTCACTGTTATTGTGGTCATTGGTGCTTGCCTACGGAGCTGTGAGGGGAACGGCACCTCAGTACCTCCAGGCTCTGATCAGGCCCTACACCCAAACAAGGGCACTGCGTTCATCCACCTCTGGCCTGCTCGCCTCCCTACCACTGAGGAAGTACAGTTCCCGCTCAGCCCAGTCAAAACTGTTCGCTGCTCTGGCCCCCCAATGGTGGAACAAACTCCCTCACGACGCCAGGACAGCGGAGTCAATCACCACCTTCCGGAGACACCTGAAACCCCACCTCTTTAAGGAATACCTAGGATAGGATAAAGTAATCCTTCTCCCCTCCCTCCCCCCTTAAAAGACCTAGATGCACTATTGTAAAGTGGCTGTTCCACTGGATGTCATAAGGTGAAAGCACCAATTTGTAAGTCGCTCTGGATAAGAGCGTCTGCTAAATGACTTAAATGTAAATGTAAATGTAATGTCATTAAAAGCTCATCCATTCCCTGTTATCGAACAATAAGCAGTAGTTTAAAAACACCTGTCTGATAACAACCATAGATCTCCACTGTCCCCTGAAGACACTGACTCTATCCTGTTATCAACTAACTTACAGGGAGACACAGAGGAATCATAGTGGTTCTTCCCCTTTCCGTCGTCATTCCCAACGACACAGAGAAGGGCGTAGAAGAGGAATATCTGGGAGATTTCCGGCCATGGGAATGACCTGATAGCCTGCCATGGGAATGACCCGATAGCCTGCCATGGGAATGACCCGATAGCCTGCCATGGGAATGACCCGATAGCCTGCCATGGGAATGACCCGATAGCCTGCCATGGGAATGACCCGATAGCCTGCCATGGGAATGAGCCGGTAGCCTGCCATGGGAATGACCCGATAGCCTGCCATGGGAATGAGCCGGTAGCCTGCCATGGGAATGACCCGATAGCCTGCCATGGGAATGACCCGATAGCCTGCCATGGGAATGACCCGATAGCCTGCCATGGGAATGACCCGATAGCCTGCCAGACTAAAATATCTAGAACCTACATTGGTTAGACGTTGGGGGCGACAAAAACCTTTCAAATAGTCATTATTTATAAATAGTACATGTTATATGAAAAGAAGAAAACGTCTGGATGTAGTTGGCAATGGATCCAGACATTCCACAACTTGTAGACAAACAACAAGCGGCATGTTCCCAGTAGAGGCCGGCCAGTGATGACAAGCCATTCCCTGCAACCTCCCTGACCATTGTTCTGTCTGTTATTGACTGACCGGAGGAAAGTGTTTGTTTTTGCTGGCCCTTATCTGGGTTCATCGGACTTGGCAGGACTAGTAGCGCCAGGCTGTGCCCGAGCCGACCAAAAACACTACATGGCGAAACGGGTGCCCTATTGGGTATTTTCCAGGTGAAGTGTGAGTGAGAGAATTCCATTTGAGTCCCTGTCTAATTGCTTTCATATGCCACCTCGTTCTCATTTTTTAAACTAGCAGTGTCTGAGGATAACCATACTTCCCCTCAGAAAAAGATACATTTCTTAATACGGATGACACTCAACTACTTTTTTTTACATTCCCCCCTTCTGACACGCTACTCTGCATGTCTGACACGCTACTCTGTCAGTCTCAGCTGATATGTTAGTCCACCACCTCAAGCTTAACCTCGACAAGAAGGAGCTGCTCTTCCTCCCTTAGGAATGCCTGCCCGCTCCAAGACGTCTCCATCACGGTTGACAACTCCATGGTGTTGGAGTTGTCAAAGTTCTACTATATCTGTAGAGTACGACCCTATTTTACACAGGAAGCAGCTCAGGTCCTAATCCAGGAATTTATCATCTCTCTTCTGGACTACTGCCACTCGCTGTTGGCTGGGCTCCCCGCTTGTGCCATCAAACCCCTGCAATTTATCCAGAATACTGCAGCCCGCCTGGTGTTCAACCTTCCCAAGTTCTCCCATGTCACCCTACTCCTCGGCACACTCCACTGGCTTCCAGTCCAAGCTCACATCCACTTCAAGGCCACGGTACTTGTCTACAGAGAAGCAAGAGGAAGTGCCCCTCTCCATCTTCAGGTTATGTTCAAACCCTACACCCCAACCCAAGCACTTCATTCTGCCACCTCTGGTCTCTTGACCTTCCCACCCCTATGGGAGGGCAGCCCCCCCCCCTGTCTTCTAGCTCTGACTGTGCTGATAACTACTTTATTGAGGGAAAATGTACTTACTATAACTGTGAAATCTAGGAGGGACAACCACATATTTTAAGATGAATGCACTAACTGTAAGTCACACTGGATAAGAGAGTCTGCTAAATGACCAAAATGTAAGCCCTCAGAGCTTATTCTCACCATTTAGTAATTCTCAGGGTGATCGTTTGCCACTGCCAAAGAATTCATATTACCATGTGCATCAGCATCCCCACAGGACCCATCCACCGGCTCCCTGTGGTGTTGTAATACTAGGTTATTAACTTGGAAGCACACCCAATTGTTCATTGCCGTTTTCATTTGGACCCCACAGTAATTGAGTGAGAGGCCTATTATATGATACAATGGAGGAGAGCGGACATACAAAAGCTATATCTAAGGAGCTGTTGTTATGAATGCCCTCCACATACAGAAGCTATATCTAAGGAGCTGTTGTAATGAATGCCCTCCACATACAGAAGCTATATCTAAGGAGCTGTTGTAATGAATGCCCTCCACATACAGAAGCTATATCTAAGGAGCTGTTGTAATGAATGCCCTCCACATACAGAAGCTATATCTAAGGAGCTGTTGTAATGAATGCCCTCCACATACAGAAGCTATATCTAAGGAGCTGTTGTAATGAATGCCCTCCACATACAGAAGCTATATCTAAGGAGCTGTTGTAATGAATGCCCTCCACATACAGAAGCTATATCTAAGGAGCTGTTGTAATGAATGCCCTCCACATACAGAAGCTATATCTAAGGAGCTGTTGTAATGAATGCCCTTCACGTACAGAAGCTACATCTAAGGAGCTGTTGTAATGAATGTCCTCCACGTACAAAAGCTATATCTAAGGAGCTGTTGTAATGAATGCCCTCCACATACAGAAGCTACATCTAAGGAGCTGTTGTAATGAATGTCCTTCACGTACAGAAGCTACATCTCAGGAGCTGTTGTAATGAATGTCCTTCACGTACAGAAGCTACATCTCAGGAACTGTTGTAATGAATGTCCTCCACATACAGAAGCTACATCTAAGGAGCTGTTGTAATGAATGTCCTTCACGTACAGAAGCTACATCTCAGGAGCTGTTGTAATGAATGTCCTCCATGTACAGAAGCTACATCTAAGGAGCTGTTGTAATGAATGTCCTTCACGTACAGAAGCTACATCTCAGGAGATGAATGTCCACCACCTCACATTGTTCCATCGCTGACTTTTAAAATTGTTTTCCTTTTCAGCCCCCTCGCAAGGAAGAGTGAAATCTCATTGACGAAGTTGAAGAGTGCACTGGGGGGGTACTGCCAAGGGCCCCTGTCAAGCTTTCAGAAGCAGCAGTTCAGTGAAGGTTTATTGGTTCTGAAATGTGTGAGAACGCTGGGAGTTGGGACAAGTGGAGCGGGCTGCAGACTGGAACAGCTACAGCGCTCCATTATTTGTTCTCCACTTCAAACGGAGTGGAGGCGATGAAAGAAGAGACCATCTCAATGCACCTGGGTTATATTAGGTATACTCAATAAGAAAGCACAGGCTGTGATATCAGAGGTTAGGGAATCTCTTTCCACTCCACTCTTGTGCTACCTCCAAACCCATCCTGAAACCCATCCGGAAACACACACCATGGATGTGGCCCCTCTTTTGTTTCAGAGAAATGGGAGGCAGGCTGTGATCAGACATTTTCTAATCTGTGTTTCCATAGTCACTCCCCCAGCTCGTTGGCCGCCAGCTCGTCGACTGGGATCAACACTCTCTTTCCATAACAGGAAGAACACAATGACTTGGAAAACATCGGAGATGAATAACAAGCCCTGGTTCCTGAGGCACGCGGCGGGGGGGCCGGAGGGACGATAACGCCGGGGTCATTCGGTGTCCAACCTGCTCCACACTCTACTTCCTGGAGTGGTGAGTGTATCTGTCAAAAGACGGGATGCCCACACGCTCCAGAGGTACTTTGAGTAAGAACCGCCGCAGGCCAGGCTTCCCTTGAGTGGAGATCTGCTATGTACAGTACAGTGTGACATCCTCCAGACTTACGTTAGGGGTGCACCAGATTCTCACCACACCAGAGGACTTAATAGGGGCAAAAGGCTTACAGTACTTTCTCATGAATAGCTAACGCTGACTTTATTGTTGACCTTTCGGGAATATACCCAGGCAGTTTTTCTCACTAAACCGACAAAATAAACCGGGCCAGAGAAAAGATTGGCAGAGCTGAGCTGCGTTTCCGGATTGTCACTCCTCGTTAAGTGGTGATGCCCTGTCTGGCTCTAGCTGGCTGGGCTGTCAGGGCTCCCCTGGCTACATCACTATACCTCTACAACATCTGCTGGCACGGTCGGGCCCTCTCTGATCTCTGTTGATGACACACCGGCCCTGCTCTGATGTCAAGTCACTCACAGAGGGTGACCCAGGGTAAGAGGACAGCAGCCGCCATCGCGGGAAGAAGGGAAAGGGGTCACCAGGAACAAAAATGAAAAAGACTGCGCCTCAACCTCCACTGAAATTGGATTCTGGGCCTCGGTTCGATCCCGGCTGTCAGACATGTCAAAGGCATTGCTGAACTACGTTGTATACATTCGAGTCGAGAGAGAAAAAAAACCCACACTTGAGTCATGCAGTTTAGTAACGCTTTATTTTACTTATACTGATTGATGAGGTCTGCATCCCCCCCCACGCAACAATGAAGTCTTATTTAAGGCGTCCGTGCCCACATTCTATGTTCATGAGAGCCATTTAAAATATTTGTTCTGTCACTTTCTGCCAAGATGAATCCTGTTCCCAGCAGGTCAGGAATGTGTCAGCGTGCCCATCCATCTATCAGTCTAAACAGCATGCCATTGCCCAGTGCAAATACTGTCTTTAAACAAAACATTTGATACAGCGCTACCTCTCCATTTAACAAGGTACATAAGAGGTCCAGGAAAACACCACTAAATAATGTCCATTTCTGACAGCTTGAGTTTGCTTCACTAAAACCATTTCTGATGTACTTATTTTGAGAGGTTGCTAGTTGTACTTGATGTCAAAGGTTCACTGTACCTTAATCTGAAGAGTTGGTGAGGCACGCCTAGTTAGGGAAACTGCTCAGTGAGGAAAGTTTGAGATGTTGACCTGTGCCGTTGACAACCCAGCTTTGAATAGCACTTCTGACATTCACTCGCCTGAAGCTTCAAATATCTAAATCAGTGGCAAAATCCTGTTTATTTTCTTATTCAGTTGGAGGCAAACATTAGGTTTGGGCGATATACCGTTGATACCATATACCGGGGTATTTCAAAATACCAACGTTATGACTTTCAATACTGTTCAAACTTATTTTTTGTGTGTGTGGGGGGGAATGCTACGCCACTGTTTAGATCTATAAATATAACTATAAGAAATCTAAGATGTGTCAAATTATATCCAACTCAGGGCTCCAGCTATGCATTTGGTTTGCTAACTTAGGCCGTCATTGTAAATAAGAGTGTGTTCTCAACTGACTTGCCTAGTTAAATAAATGTTTAAAATATATATATATATATATATAATAATAATAATAATCTGGCTAGCTAAGTGGCCAGATGTCAAGATCAAGTTTCTTGGTTACAGCGGAGACATTCAATCCCCTCCTGGACCAAGATCCCTGTTGCCAAAATTATTTGACGGTTTGAAAATCTGCCCTACCATAGAAAACACACATCTATCAACACCTCCTAGCATAATTCCATTAAAAAAAGAAGTTTAGCAGCCAAGGAACAATCATGTAATTTATGGTTTAAAAATGACATTTTTCCAGAACTTGACATACATATTCCATGTGCTTATGCCAGAAAATTGTGATTTTGAAGGGCTGTGAAAAGGCCACGTTGTTAATCACACTTTGTCATTTGTGATCTGGAAACTGTTGACTTTTGTCCTCAGAAGTCCTCTGTTAGTGCCAACGACTAAGTACCGCATCAATCAAATTCAACAACTTAATTTCAAGCAGACAAGACACACACCGAGGATCGAAAGTGAGAGAATTTGGCCAGATCCTTCTTCATGTCGCATTACATGATGCTGAGGTGTCCGATGTCCTTGGTATGCTCTTCGTCCACCTCCTCCTCCTCCCAGTCCTCCTTCTGTCTGTCTATGGTCACCTGCAACTGGGTGCTCTAAGGTGCACAACATGCAAGGATCTGGGTCAGGCTCGAAGACAACAAAAAAATCTGAACTAGACAAAAATGAAATTGGAAATGAAAACACTCTTGTTGGGGAGATTTGGGTGGTACTCAGTTTCAAACAGCTATCTCCTGTTTAGTGCCAAATGATCCGCCCCTGGGCCCGGTTTCCCAAAAGCATCTTAAAAAAAGTTCATTGTTAGAACCTTTGTAGGAGCATCGGTAAATCCCCGAGTTGTTTCCCAAAACCATTAGAACTAAAGTTGCACTTGAAAACAATCTTTATTTACTAACTGCCTCAGACCACTCTTAGTGGAGAGCTAAGTGCATCGTTAGGTGCTTTTTTTCCCCTTCCACATAACTTTATACATAGGTCTCTGCTAAACACAGACTCAATATGTTTATCTGTCTCTCTGTAAACACCTATAAATTCAGAACAAAGTTGACTGCAAAGTTACCAAAGTCTTTGTATGTTACAGACAAGCAAAGGATAAAAATATGCTTCAAATGAAACTACATAAGCCTACACATTTCAATATTATTGACATCTATTTCTTGTTCAATCAATTGAGTTCTATTTGGCTAATTGTAGGCTACTGTTGGTAATTTTTGCCTAAATATATTTAATGATGTGTAACAACATGTAAGCAATGATGTGTAGGCTGGGCATAAGCATTAGGTTAATAAGCCACCTTAATATTTGCAGCCATAGCCTATAGGTGATCCTTCGTCAGTATTGTGGAAGATTTGAATGGACCAAGCTGATCCTTGAGCAGCGCTGCCTTTCTTTCGATCCTATCAGTAATGACACCTGCTCCAACGACAGACTTAGTGAAAGTTCTCCGTGCTTAGTGTTTTGGGAAACATTAAGCGACTTCTTTGGTTGTTCTACGATTCATTGTTCATACACTCGTAAGCCTAAATTGTCACAATCCATGCCTGTGAATGGTTAAATCACTATTGGTAATTCATGGGCTTTGAAGAGAGCCTGTGTCTTTACTTGGTCTGCCTATAGCTCCCTCTCCTGGATCCTCTGTGACGTGTGATTCCCATCCTCCACTGTAGAAAAACACAAGCAACAATGTTACATTCAACTACGTTCCAGCTTTATCAGTAAGGCACATTGAAATAATACAACGAAGTCAAGTCATTTGGAAAACATTACGATAGCATTCAATCAGTCCATATTACAACTGCAATGGTTAGCAATTGAAAAATACACTGGCTAGGTCTGGAAGGGGCGTACATCGTGTGAGGGCCTCACAGAGGTGCTTATGCATGTGCTCTGAACATTTGGGCAACGACTGCTCATTGGTCTCCACCACCATTTTGTTCAGGTTGTCCAGGAAACGGCTCTCTCTGAATCCAAGTTTTTCCTGAAAAAAAAGAAGAAAAAAAAAAGATCAAATTACAATTAATAAATTGGTCAAATCACATGTTATGGTGCAAGCTGAAAACTTACCTCAAATTCATAAAATAGCAGATCTCCCCTTGTACGACAGGCCTATGGTCTATTAGCCTGGACTGAATATCACCAACATCTAATGGGAGACACAAACCATCAACATGTCATGTTGAGTAATTGATCATGTCAGATCAGTGGAGGCTGGTGGGGGGAGTTATAGGAGGACGGGCTCATTGCAATGGCTGACATGGAATACATGGAATGGTTTCAAACATATGGAAACCTCCTATAGCTTCTCCTACCAGCCTCCTCTGTGTAAAGAAACAACTTTATTTTCTATTGTAGGAGGAGTAGGGCTAGCAGTCAACACTGTGGTCAATTCCATTTAAACTCAAGGAATTGTGTCTCCACCTTAGACAAAATAATTTAAATGTTCCACATATGTGTCATTGACAGTCAAATTAGAATTAAAATTCAATTTAACTCCTGAATTGAGAAAAAAATGGAAAACACACAAGGACACGGTGAGGCTGACTAACAGATCTGGGATCAGGTTAGAGGCTGCCTAACAGATCTGGGACCAGGTTAGAGGCTTCCTAACAGATCTGGGACCAGGTTAGAGGCTTCCTAACAGATCTGGGACCAGGTTAGAGGCTTCCTAACAGATCTGGGACCAGGTTAGAGGCTTCCTAACAGATCTGGGACCAGGTTAGAGGCTTCCTAACAGATCTGGGACCAGGTTAGAGGCTTCCTAACAGATCTGGGACCAGGTTAGAGGCTTCCTAAAAGATCTGGGACCAGGTTAGAGGATTCCTAACAGATCTGGGACCAGGTTCGTACAGATCTGGGACTAGGTTAGAGGCTTCCTAACAGATCTCGTACCAGGTTAGAGGCTTCCTAGCAGATCTGGGACAAGGTTAGAGGCTTCCTAACAGATCTGGGACCAGGTTAGAGGCTTCCTAACAGATCTGGGACCAGGTTAGAGGCTTCCTAACAGATCTGGGACCAGGTTAGAGGCTTCCTAACAGATCTGGGACCAGGTTAGAGGCTTCCTAACAGATCTGGGACCAGGTTCGTACAGATCTGGGACTAGGTTAGAGGCTTCCTAACAGATCTGGGACCAGGTTAGAGGCTTCCTAACAGATCTGGGACCATGTTAGAGGCTGCCTAACAGATCTGGGACCAGGTTAGAGGCCGTCTAACACATCTGGGACAATGTTAGAGGCTGCCTAACAGACCTGGGACCAGGTTCGTACAGATCTGGGACTAGGTTAGAGGCTTCCTAACAGATCTGGGACCAGGTTAGAGGCTGCCTAACATATCTGGGACCAGGTTAGACGCTTCCTAACAGATCTGGGACCAGGTTAGAGGCTTCCTAACAGATCTGGGACCAGGGTAGAGGCTTCCTAACAGATCTGGGACCAGGGTAGAGGCTGCCCAACAGATCTGGGACCAGGGTAGAGGCTGCCCAACAGATCTGGGACGCCTGGGTTGCAAACACATGTATGCACTCACTACTGTAAGTTGCTCTGGATAAGAGCGTCTGCTAAAATGACTAAAATGTTGTACATACATGGAGTGAAATGTTAGCTAGCTAAAAAGACTGGCACCCAGACTAAGAGAATGGCAGTATGCGTACATTCTGCAACATATTACTCTTTCGAGTTATGTAGGTTAGCCAGCTAAGTTAAATGCGATTTATGGTAACTGCAACATTATAATGAACTCACCTATGGCTAGCTTGTCCATAGTCACGCGTTAAAACACACACATCCCGACAACACTTGAAATAACGTTACTTTGTTTAGAATTGAGTAAGCTAGCTGGCTTTAGCAACCTCTTTTCGCTATAGCCTAGCTTTAGAAGATATAAATGCTTAGTAGATATTTACATGCAAGTTATCAAACGTAAATGTGAATATATTTTTGGTTATTCTAACAAAAACCTAAACTGTAATTGTAGTCAGTTGATTTGATGTCAGCTGATGTAAATATTCACATTACTTCCGGGTACGAGGACTTGGATCAAACCAAATCTCCCAAAACGGGGCGCACACTTAGAGGCCTACCAATGCAAATTCTAAGGTACCAGTAGGTACAGTTCCATAGCAACAATCATCACTTTTGTGAATGTATACTATGGGTGTAGCCTACACATTTAGCAGCACATTTCCATCTTCAATGGTTTAGTATTTAATCTCTTTCAATTCAATTCAAAGTGCTTTATTGGCATGGGAAACATATGGTAGCATTGCCAAAGCAAGTGAAATAGATAATAAACAAAAGTTAAATAAACAATCAAATTAACAGTAGACATTACACTCACAGAAGTTTCAAATGGCATATTATGGCTATGCACAGTGTTATAATGATGTGCAAATTCCTCTCTCTCTCTGTGTGTGTCTGTGTGTATGACAAGGCATTTAAACAGGTTATTGTTATTGACGAAATGCCATTTATTTCAGGGTGTAAATCTCAATGCAATGATAATGATGGAGGACAGGAGGTCTTGCATGAGTTAGGACTGCAGATGTCAGTCTTGTTCTATGGTGTGGCTTTATCAGTGAGTTCCCCACAGCCACATAAAGTCTAACAATGAGGATGAGGCTGATGGGTCACCTCTGCATAGCCTATAATACAATAAATTGAAGTGTCTCATAACAGAGTGATAGTCCATTTACATCTATAGAATTCCCGCACCCCATTCAGGCCGACGACAGTGGTAATTAGAAGGATTGGCCATCCATTTTGAGGGATTTCATCATGTGATACCTTATTGTGTGTATCTGCCATGGATTTAGAATTGAAACATTATGCTGTGTGTACAATGTCGGCCATAGCAGGAAATAGTAGATATTTGAATATGACTTTGAAAGTGAGATTATACACTACACGCCCCATCTCCTTGATTTTGTGCAATAGTACATTCAATCAGTAAATGAAGTACTATAATATTATGGGCCACTGTATCCCACCAAGACTACCAGGTTTTATTTTTATTTAACCATTATTTTACCAGGTAAGTTGACAGAACACATTCTCATTTACAGCAACGACCTGGGGAATAGTTACAGGGGAGAGGAAGGGGGATGAATGAGCCGAAGACAAGTACAAAGTACAGTACGTGTACAGACGTACCAGTAGCCTAGATGATTTAGTGGGCTCATTCTTCAAAAGTCATGCACATATAATATACAGAGAAGAAGTTTGAGAGTATCACTTGATGTTATGCTAATTCTAGCGAGGAGAGGAAGACTTGTTTTACTGAAGAAAAAGTCTGTTCACATAATTTGCCACTAGGTGGAAACAAGTGCCAGTTTTTATAATTGCCAGTCTGGTTAATGAGACACTGCTTAGTAAATGAATTTAGTATCTAAGTCTAAATGTAAATATATCACCTCCACTCAGTGTGGAGCATATTTAGAGACGAGGACTCCTGGCAAGACCACGTTAAGAATGGGGTTGTTATGTTCAGACTTCCAACATTTGTTCTGAAAGAAGTGGCCGTCATTTACTCACAATTGTCACTTCCACATGAAAGAGAGTCTTCAGACATGCTCTAATTCCAGGCCTAGCTAAATAGTTGTTAGCCTATCCGCACCATTGATTTTGATCTGAGGCTACTAGATATTGCAGTCATGAGCAGTTCTTGTGGCAATTGATTAACTGCCATCGGTGCTCCGGGGCCCCATTGGAAAAAGAGTGTGTTTAGTCAACTTTGACGTTAGTGAAAATAAGTTGGGGTGCTTTTAAATTGATTGCCTAGAAACAAGGTCAGATGAACATGAAATAATGACAAGACAACACGTACACACTACACAGTATGACAATGACATAATCAATATTCCCTTCAGGTGCAGCTGTGCAGGCAAATAATATTTATGATGGATCAAATATTTTGTTAAAGACTAAAAATACCTATGCATAATAGGCTGCAATGTAATGTATTATAGATACATTGTAGTACACTCACAGAATTTGAGAGTTCAAGAGTATAACATGATTATTGTGATGGTAAAAATGTAATTACACATCAACAGCCATGATATATATATATATGTATAAAAACTGCCAATGCCAATTTGCTCAATAAAGCATATACCCACATTATTAATTTACAGTTGTTGAATTATATATACCTTATTTTTCACTGGTACACTTGTAATGAAATATATTTTTTAAATTAATTCTACTTTCATTGACTTTATGTAAAAGGATGAATAGGATGTCGTTTTTTTCTTATAGTTGAAAGTGAATTAATTACACCTAAAGAAATGTGGCCTACATATTGAGAATGAGGACCGCAAACTGAACTGAAGCCACAAAAAACTACCCGAACTGAATGGCCCGTCATTGCGCGATTCTCCCGTATATCCATTGCAGCAAAGAGGTAGACGTTAAAGTAGTCGGAGAACGAAGCCATCATCGCCATAACAACGATGACACCGTCTTTGCCCATTACTATCTGCCAGGGTTGTGTTCCCAGGTTCCAGTTAGGTTCACATGCGATAGTCCCTTGCATGAGCCATGTCATGTGTTTAGACTCATATGTCTCACAGGTCTATTAAGTGAATACGGTCTCTTCGTTGCACACCCGTTCTGAAATAGAATAGCTTTTCAAAGCCAAATAACACAGTGTTGAATTATTATTATTTTTTTTAAAGAAAGTTAAATATAAAAAAGTTTCCCGAAATATTTACAGAATAAATAACATCTACAATATTTCTGAATAAAAGGTGTAAAAAATGTTCAATACTTTAACAATGTGCTTAACATGAAATGTTTTATAAGAAATTCCTACACAATTTCAAATGTGTAGTCATATTTAACTGTACATTAATTAAATTAACTACAGGTGGCAGGTTACAGTCAGATGTACATGTCATTTATTTCTCTTTATAAACCGGGTTTGAGCTCTGAATACTGATGGGCTGATTACGTTGGTAAACAGTTTATAATAGCAATAAGGCACCTCGGGGGTTTGCGGTATATGGCCAATATACCACGGTCGAAGGGCTGTATCCAGGCACTCCACTTTGTGTCATGCATAAGAACATCCATAAACCGTGGTATATTGGCCATATACCACACACCCTCCTGCCTTATTGCGTAAGTATTTCCCTCCATAGCATATAGCTTTGTTCTCATAGACCTCCACACACAGCATGTGAAACCACAGGCTTGCTCTTCACTTGCTCAGACTGCAGTAACTTGGCTGAGGTCCTGGAGCATTGAGTCCTTAGACAAACGGTGAGTGTTCTGTGGGAGGTCTGTACGAGTGGTTTACAAAACATACCCATCGGGCCTGTTAGCATGGTGATGGCTTAGAAAACACAGCTCTTTTTTTCTCCCCCTCCACACAGCCCCTAACGACGGTGCTGCTCACATTACCCAATGGGTTTAATTATGTTGCATTACATTGCTCTCTCCCGCTCACTCCTCCTCTCTTTCTCTCTCTGGCTCTGGTCATGATCTCTGGGCCCTTGGAGAAGGCCAGAGGGACGATGGTGCTTGGCGTTCACAGCATGCTGAGCGCCACTGACTGTGGCTCTAAACAGGTGGGGGGCAGAGGGGGTGGATGGGGAGGATTACTCACTGCCTAGGCCCCTAGGCGGCCCCCCTTCCGTACACCCACCTGCCCCCCTCTTCCCCTCTCTTCCTCAGCCAGTCAGCCAGCTCACTGCAGCTCCCTGGGCACTGAACAGGTCAGTCGTCCTGGTGCCACTCTATCCTGGAGGCTGTTCCAGAGCTGCCCACCACAACTCTGCCAGGGAGAGAGAGAGAGAGAGAGAGAGAGAGAGAGAGAGAGAGAGAGAGAGAGAGAGACCCCAGGAAATAACTGGAGCCCCGGTAATAGTGGCACCTCACGAGGCACGGTGGAGTATGACGCTGCCCTGTTGTCACATCCTCCCATGGCCGAGGAAGCAAGGGGCCGAGCGGTGGAAGGAAGCAGCAAGAAGCAGCAGCAGACACGTAGCTCAGCCTGAAAATCAACATATGTAGTCATCATGTGCTTTTTGGGAAAAAATATTTTTTCTCCGCCAAGCAACCTTGTCAGCCGCATCTTGCGATATGTAAACTGCCTTTCCTTGGAGTGGAATGATTGTGTCGTTTACGATTAGCGTTCTCAGCGGGCCCCGGTTTGGTGCTGTCCCCGAGATTAACGGGCCGTTGTGCTATCACTTCTCCCATAGGGACGTCCGCTGTAACGATAATCCAACCAAAGGATTGCCTCATCCGAATGGCGCGGTGTCCAAGTCAACTGCCGGCAACAGGCATGGAGAGGCCCAAACCTGTTGAGGCAGACCCTCCCGCACCACGATGGCAATCAAAGTGACAGCCACGGGAGAGAAAGTGGGGACATTTTCTTTGTGTGAGCGAAATAAGTCCCCCCTCTTCCCTCTGAAACCCCGCACCCCCTCTTCTCCCTCTTTACCATGTCGTCGGAGGAGCGAGGGCTGCGCGCGGTCTTGAAGGATGGGAAGTTTTTTGTGGGGCCGTGATTTTCGACGTTGGACAGAGGGGGCGCCCGGGGGGCGGTTGTATTTGGAGAGGTGCCTCGTCAGATTAGATGCATGCTGGCTGGGTTTGATGGCCAACCTGGACAGACAAGCCCTGCTAGGCACAGACTGCTCAGGCACATGATGTCAGGAGGACACAAAATTATCAACCGCGAGACCAAGGAGACAGATGACACCCAGCAGGAAGGGAGAGCCAAATCTGTAAGCATCCACAATCCAGCTGGCTAGCCCTAGGGTACCTGTCTCTCTGAAGTGGAATCTGCATCATCCCATGAGCTGTCAAATTAGCTCACAGGATTGGAAATGCTGAAAAGATTTGGTCCCTCCTAGTGAGGAGGGGTTAATATAAAATGTTATTAATTAATCGTTGCTTCCTGTCCTGAGAAGAAACAAAAACAGAAGTATGTAGAGAACAACAGAAGTATGTAAGTATGTAGAGAACAACAGAAGTATGTAAAGAACAACACAAGTATGTAAGTATGTAGAGAACAACAGAAGTATGTAAGTATGTAGGGAACAACAGAAGTATGTAGAGAACAACATAAGTATGTAAGTATGTAGAGAACAACAGAAGTATGTAAGTATGTAGAGAACAACAGAAGTATGTGGAGAACAACAGAAGTATGTAAAGAACAACAGAAGTATGTAAGTATGTAGGGAACAACAGAAGTATGTAGAGAACAACATAAGTATGTAAGTATGTAGAGAACAACAGAAGTATGTGGAGAACAACAGAAGTATGTAGAGAACAACATAAGTATGTAGAGAACAACAGAAGTATGTAGGGAACAACAGAAGTATGTAGGGAACAACAGAAGCAGGTAGGGAACAACATAAGTATGTAGGGCGAACACAGAATGGGCATCAACACTGTCACATGACCCGAGTGGCTGGATGGGTGAGGTCAAATGACCTGACCTTGATCTCATTGCAGGAAGTCTTCCTCCAATTTTATTTTCAAAGTTGAATCTACATAAAGTTCTTCATACATGAGTTGTCATGCAGTCTCACACACACACACACACACACACACACACACACACACACACACACACACACACACACACACAGATTGACATATACAATGCCAGGGGCAAGTTTACGATTACTGCCAGTATTAAGCAGTCTCTTAGGAGAGACGTACTGTGTTTGTGGAAAAATACATTTCCAACAAGCCTTTCCCCTCCCTTGTCCTCATTCTAAGGGAAAGTCAGAAAATGTTCAACATTATTTTATTGTTAAACATGATTTAATTTACATCTAAACAAAATTGTATTTATTATTCAGAAATAATATGAGACAAAGGATTTATGGTGACATTTTATTTTAATCAAATGTAGGTCTTGAAAGGAGTTAAAATAGATGAATTATAACTGTTTGCTTCTACTGTACACAGTAGTTGCATTTGAATGGGGGAAAATCCACATGAGATGTTAGTGCTACAGAAGCGAGATGTTACAAATTCAAGTACAGACTATTAATTGCAACATCATTTTATTTGTATTTTCAAAGATCTCAACTGTAAGAGTAAATAATATTAGAATAACAGTAATGTAAAAAAAATACAGTACACATTAGCCAGCAAAACATCTCTATCAAAGACATACACATTGCCAGCAAAACATCTCTATCAAAGACATACACATTGCCAGCCCAATGTCCGCAACGGGTCGTCTTTGGACAGGGAGACATGTTCGTACAGTAGACCCCTCAGAGGGGGACAAGTGACTGCAGTCCCTGTGTGTGACGTGACCCCCTTCGGAGAGGCACGTCCTGCCCGGGAGAGACGGGGGAGGGGGGGGCATGAGATGGGA
This sequence comes from Oncorhynchus nerka, assembly GCF_034236695.1. Classification (NCBI taxonomy): domain Eukaryota; kingdom Metazoa; phylum Chordata; class Actinopteri; order Salmoniformes; family Salmonidae; genus Oncorhynchus; species Oncorhynchus nerka. The sequence continues at coordinate 11,765,823 of NC_088417.1, forward strand.
CCTGACAGGAGTTTAGTGCTGGTGTCCGCCATGGTGGGGGACGGCGGCCTCCTTGAGGGAGATGCTGTCGTCCGTCCGTCCCAGAGTTGTTGCTCTCTTTCACTTTCGTGCCTCTTCCCTCTCTCTCCATCTGCATCTTGAGGTCTGTGAGGTAGGAAGGAAGGACGGGAGCCCTCAGGTCAGGAGAAGCTCTGTGGTTGTCCAGGTCTTTGTTGCCCGCTACTCCATGTTGTCTTGTAGCTTACATTCAGAAACCCTTCAGCAATGACAGTGGGAGGCAAAGAGCAGCGATAGCGCCCCCTGCCTGATGCCTGTGCAGTCGTGTGTACCCCGGTAGGAGTGTATCCTTACGCCTGTGTGTGTGTGTGCAAACAACGTGTGTGTGGGTATCAATTTGAATGCGTGTGAGTGGGTGTGTGTGTATAAGGATGGACGCAGGCCAGGTTTCTCCCCGAGGGAGGAGTGGGAGCAGTAGCTCCAGTTATTAATCCTGCTGGCTGCGGGAGAGGTGTCACTGAGCGGACCAGGGGGCTACGAGCCACGAGGCATTCTGCTAACGTCTCTCCCTCTCTCATCTCCTCTCTCTCTCTCTCCTCTCTGTGTCCCTTGAGGTGATCGCCAACTGTCTTTGACTAAACTTCCGCCATCCTCACAGCTGACATATTCTATGAAAGGGGCTGAAAGGGAGATATTATGAGCGTATTATGAGCGTAATGAAGGGTTCTAGGGCAAAGACTATCATACTGTGTCACCATAAAAAGAACCAACCCCCCCCAAAAAAAATTGAAGACAAATCCACAATGTTTAACTAGGGAGAATGAATTTGGATTCCCACATAGACCCAGGGAGTTTTTATGAGTCACGAGTCTTTGGAATTATCCACATTAATACTGCCAAGAATATCAATCCATAATATACAGCATTAACTGTGCACCATGAAATTGATCGTGGCTTTTCTGACTAGAGATTTCAATGAATAGAAGTTCTCATCAGATTGGTTTTGATTTATCCTCTAACATTGCTCAGGTATTATGTCAGCATTGTTGAAACGTCCTTAAAAATACTCTTCTCCAGATGATACCGAATCCATTGAAAACTAGGTGCCTCGTACACCTGCCTTGCTGAAGATCCATATCATTGACAATGCAGTGCCGTAACTCCCTGTGAAATTACATTATGGCAAATAACACACCCCATTAGGCACAGGAATCATTCACTAGTGTGTATAGCCTGGCCATCACATAGCCTGGCCATCACAAAAGCACCCACTACATATCTTAAGAATAAATGGCTGCAGAGCGCAGCATGACAGTTGTGAAAGTCACAAGGGTAGTCCGCAAGGGCTGTAAAGAAGGCTGTCCCTGGGACGACCGGGGATGGTGGTGGGCGGCGGTAGAGTGAGTCCCAGAGGAGCACACTGGGCCTATTCTTATACCATCATCTCCATGGCCGTGTAACTGCAACCATCATCCATCCAGCCCATCAACAGCATCTTTGATAGCTTTACCAATCCGCCGCTGCCCTCTGGGTTTATGGCGCCCAGTTCAAAGCGTGTGGGGAAAACACGAGATAAGAAGGGGGCCTCGTTGAGCCCCCTCGACCCCCGCTTTTGTCCTGTCTCGCTCACAAATGTCGATTTCACGCAGGCTTCTACCATATATGTTTTGAAAGGAGCCCGGGATCAGCTGTGTGATTGACTGAGGAGCTACCCCCCCCCAGAAACACACACATCCGTAGCAGTAGCTCATTGCCAGGATCCTGGATGTCTGTATTACATCATGTCATGTTTCCAAGAGGGACACATCTTCAGGACGTCGTACCTCTTGGTGTCCCCCCGTCCTGTATGTCCCCTGGGGTTGTTGTCGGGTGTGGCAACGTGAACCAATCCCTAGTCGAGGCTCAAGGACAGTATCCTTAGATCCTAGGACTTCAAGAGCGTCTTTAGTAAGGAATGCACCATAGGCTCTCTGAATAGATGTGCCCCACTCACTCTGTAATTTGGCAGTTGCAATCATTTGTCTTTCCTTCATCCACGGCTGCTTGACACAAAGCACTCGAGACTAGTTCATACACTGAGGGGCGGCCCTACAGACACAGATTAAGCCTGTTTCTGGTCTAAGCATGCAACAGCCCCTAATACTAACTAGAACCATTAACTGACCTCCTGAAGCAGCCTGTTAACTACGGGACCAACTAAAAATCCACCAAAGATCACAATGACACATTTGTTTTTAAAGAGAGGATGGAAAAATTGGGCCTAACCCTTCACATCGGTGACTTGAATCGCTAAGACTAAGACTGCAAGAATCAAAGAGCCATCCCATGACATGAGTTTGATGTTCAGCAGAGCAGGCTCACTGAGGGGAAAGACTGAGACGTGTGTGTGTGTGTGTGTGTGGGGGGGTGAGCAGTGCGGTTGGGTGAGTGAGTGGGTGTCCCCTGTACCAGATTGCAGCTTCATGCCCCCAGTCCAGAATCAAGCCAGTGAGCGGTGAAGCACACACACACGCACACACAACCACACACACACAGCCACACACACACACACACACACACACACACACACACACACACACACACAACCACACACACTGGCACAGCCAGGCACGAGTAAAAGGTGCACTTCTGCTTCATCATCATGTCCTGTCAAGGTTCATCCATTAACGCCACCCCGGCTGGCTCCCCTTGTGCCCGGGCTCTGCCATTTTGCCATGCTCAGTGAGGTGGACACTGGGAACTGTCTATTGGTTTGGCTTCAATGATACAGTCAGTCCAGAGGTCAAATATGCAAAAGTACTGTCATTGCATCGTGTGGCTTTGGGTAAAAAGTGGAAATGCAAACTTGGAATGGAAGATAAACACATACTATTACTGTAAACTCACCTCCTCTTTCATACATACATGTATTTAGAATAGAGGTTAGTTAGGTAACACATACAGTTAATCATATCAAACCTTGTGTTGTTTTTCTGTACCAGGGGGGTGTTTTGCATTAAAGAAATGTGACAAGAGAAGGAGGGAAACAGTGCTGGGAGAAGAGGATAATTTAACTCCAGGTTTAAATAAATCAGTCACCCCAAATTAGAACGGGCATTGTAATTAGGCGGAAAATTACAAATTCAGAGCCGGGTGACGGATATGCAGATGAGTTGAGCAGAAATGTTAATGAGGATGTTGTTTTTATTCCCAGGGTGGTCATTATAGGGTATTGCTGAGGGCACTGACCTCCTCGTTCTCTCTCTTCATCTGGAGACTTACAACCATCCCTCTTGCATCCCCATTCTCTCAGCTTATTGCCCTCTCTTCCCTGAGCAGTGCCTTTATAAAAGTATAGCCTTTGTCATGGGGCTTCAGATGCAATTACTTTTGGTATCACTTCTCGAAGGGGGCAGTGAGTCCCCCCCTGAAGACATCCTATCAGATACCATCAAGGCAGTCTAAAGTTAAGTGGCATAGACCTGTGGGGAAGAGAGGCAAGGGTGCATGGAGTAGGAGACAAAATGCAGACCTAATATGCGACACATTCTTCAGAATTAGAATATGAGGACAACGAGTGGCCTCTCTGTCAACCAGTGACTATGCCCCAAGGCCAGGGTGTAGCATATGACATGTCCTGGAGGAGTTCATTCCTGGCTAAATGTATGGAGAACCAGTCCCATGTTGGTTCTATTTCAAATGTGTCCCTAATAATGTGTATGTTATTGCACCTGTACCTCACTGACTCCTAACAGCAGGGGTCTTAAAGAAAAATACCAATCCTTTTGCAGCTTGAGAACAAAGCGCAGGACAAATCCACACAAGAAAACTGAGAGGTTGAACTTATTCAGACAGGGAGAATCGCAATCCTTGAGTCTTGCATGGGTATGTACTCCTCCCATCCCCCAACATCACTACGCCCCTCTCACCCCTTGCCCCCAAGCCAAATCCATAACGCCCTGAATGAACACACACGCACATACGCACGCACGCACACACACACACACACACACACACACACACACACAACATCAGAGAGAGGCAGACGGGAAGTGTGTGTGCAGCTGAGGCAGGTTGGGAGAGAGAGAGGGCGAGCAAAGGCTAATTCTGGAGCTGTCTGTGATCCGTGCTGAGTTAAGGTGTGATCCCATTGCCCCGGGATACACAATTGCACTTTAGCACCTAGGCCGAATCAGCCGCACCTCTCTGACTGATGAAGTGAGTGAGTGCATCTCGTAAACTCCTCACCACACACCTGGGCTCATTCTGTGTTCCGCGGCATGGCTGCACCCCAGGGAGAAGAACGAAGGACAAAAACTTCAAACAAGACTCCTTCCCCCCACCATTCAGTGTTCACCTCCCTGAAGCTCACTGTTAGTATAGAAGCTGCATTAAGACTCTATGTTTCTAATACAGAAGCTGCATTGAGAATCTATGTTTCTAATACAGAAGCTGCATTGAGAATCTATGTTTCTAATACAGAAGCTGCATTGAGAATCTATGTTTCTAATACAGAAGCTGCATTGAGAATCTATGTTTCTAATACAGAGCTGCATTGAGAATCTATGTTTCTAATACAGAAGCTGCATTGAGAATCTATGTTTCTATTACAGAAGCTGCATTGAGAATCTATGTTTCTAATACAGAAGCTGCATTGAGAATCTATGTTTCTAATACAGAAGCTGCATTGAGAATCTGTTTCTAATACAGAAGCTGCATTGAGAATCTGTTTCTAATACAGAAGCTGCATTGAGAATCTGTTTCTAATACAGAAGCTGCATTGAGAATCTATGTTTCTAATACAGAAGCTGCATTGAGAATCTATGTTTCTAATACAGAAGCTGCATTGAGAATCTATGTTTCTAATACAGAAGCTGCATTGAGAATCTATGTTTCTAATACAGAAGCTGCATTGAGAATCTATGTTTCTAATACAGAAGCTGCATTGAGAATCTATGTTTCTAATACAGAAGCTGCATTGAGAATCTGTTTCTAATACAGAAGCTGCATTGAGAATCTGTTTCTAATACAGAAGCTGCATTGAGAATCTGTTTCTAATACAGAAGCTGCATTGAGAATCTGTTTCTAATACAGAAGCTGCATTGAGAATCTATGTTTCTAATACAGAAGCTGCATTGAGAATCTATGTTTCTAATACAGAAGCTGCATTGAGAATCTATGTTTCTAATACAGAAGCTGCATTGAGAATCTATGTTTCTAATACAGAAGCTGCATTGAGAATCTATGTTTCTAATACAGAAGCTGTCTGGAGAAATGGATAATACACCGTCAACAGACCAATTCAACATCTATTCCACGTTGGTTCAACCGAATTGAATCGATTCACCCTTGGAATGTAACCCTTGCTCACTCAACAATCTCATAAGATGCTCTGTACCTTTAAAGAGGAGAGGAAACTAGAGCAAAATGTCTTTCCCAACTTGCCTTCAAGCAATGGAAGTCTGAATCAATGAGAGTACTAAAGTGTGTATAGAGAACATTTGCCCCCCCCACCCAGCCTGATCCTCGCCTCTGCACTCGTGTAATAGCAATTGACAATCAGATGCCATCTTTATGGGTGCATGGTAGAATTGTCACTATCTGTAAGGGGATGATAAGGCAAGGCCTGTCAAAAGCGCTTATGACATGCTAACCCACCCCCACACAGTGCTGATTGTTTCATTGAATCAATCAGGGAACGCTGTTTTGCCAGATACATGTCCCGTCGGATGCGCCGCTCTCTCCATCTCGTTAACGAGACTTAACAAAGGTTTTTTTTGTGTGCAGACATGGCACTCTAACACCGCGGGGCGTTATGTGACGTGAATACTCCACACATTTGCCGCACATTAGGGAGATGGTACTAAGGAACCAGCTACTGGAAACCGCCTGAATCTGTGGGAAAGCGCTTTCCTTTTTTTTTTTTTACAAGTTCTGCATGGCACCATTTACTTCCTGACCTGTGGAACGTGGCATTCCTACCTACAGTTTAAAAGTTGACTCCCAACAGAGGTGTGGTCCTTCAGATAGACTTTACCCCACTTGGCCCTGAACTCTGTACCCATGCCCTTCCCACAATGAAACCTCCTGTGGCAGTGAAGACGAGCGAGTGATAGCTGACGTCTGGTCCGGACCACACACTGAGAGATGGACTCCTGGTGAGAGCTGAAATCACCAGTGAACCCTGCTGATCCACCGCGCCAATTGACCCCTGAACTATCACCGACCAGGGGGTGGGAGAAATTAAGGCTGCCTCCGTTGCCAGGAGGGAAATATCTAAATGTGAGCTCATTGTGGCAGTCCACCCCTGTAGAGAGGTGCACCTCAGTCTTCAGATGACCAGGAGAGGGTCTTACTAATTGGGCTGTCTGGGATACCCGCTGTGGCTTCATGTCTGGGGTTGTTTGGACTTTGGTTTGATCATTGGCTGCAAAGCTGGAAGACCTTATGCCACTGCCATTTCTACAGTACAGCATTAGTCAGCACACACAACTTCAGAAAGATTCATTTCAAGTGAATACACTCATAAAACTGAAGTCTTTAAGTTCAGTCTCCTCAATCTTGGCGACAGGTCAAAGATAAAAGTTGACATGCTGTGCTAAGCCTCTCTTCAGCAGCAGTGATGCTATCTAAATGGGACTGAAATAAACAACAGGACAGTGGTTCTATTATGGTGTAGTAGTGCAATGTTCTTCCTAATCTAGTCACAAGGCCTGCTCAAATGACTGCGGGATGGGTTTGCTTTCACAAGTTTACACTTTCCAGAACACACAGCACTTTGTTGTTCGATGATGAACCACCAAATAATTTTTTTAAAAACGAATGTGTCGAATGACCAACAAAATGTGAAAAACGAATTGATTAAAAAGAACCAAATGTTTCTTTTATTGGCACAGGACAACCTTCAGTAGCCTTTAATAACACAAACCATAGCATTAATTTTTTTATTTTACCTTTATTTAACCAGGCAAGTCAGTTAAGAACACATTCTTATTTTCAATGATGGCCTGGGAACAGTGGGTTAACTGCCTGTTCAGGGGCAGAACGACAGTTTTGTACCTTGTCAGGTCGGGGGTTTGAACTCCAACCTTCCGGTTACAAGTCCGATGCTCTAACCACTAGGCTACCCAGCCAGTATACATATTATAAGGAAGGCTTATAGGGAAGATGATCATATAAAACCTGGAGAAGGTTAAACAGGGTTGACAAAACACAGGCTGGGTGAAAGTGAAACAACTCAAACCAGTTGGCAGTTTAATACACCGGATTAAGTTACCAACAATTAAGAAAGACAAAGACTCTTTTGTTGTGCAAACGCTGTGATTATATCCAATATATACAAACACTATATATATATATACACACACACACACAGACACACACAGACAGACAAGTATGTGGACATCCTTTAAAATGAGTGGATTTGGCTATTTCGACCACACCCGTTGCTGACAGGTGTATAAAATCGAGCACAGTCATGCAATCTCCATAGACAAACATTTGACATTAGAATGGCCTTCCTGAAGAGCTCAAGAGACTTTCAACGTGGCACCGTCAAAGGATGCCACCTTTCCAACATAACCTGCTTGTGCTGCCCCGGTGAACTGTAAGTGCTGTTATTGTGAAGTGGAAGCGTCTCAGAGCAACAACGGCTCAACCACAAAGTGGCAGGCTACACAAGCTCACAAAACGAGACCGCCGAGTGAAGAAGCACATACAAATCACCTGTCCTCGGATACAACACTCAGTCCAAACGGACTCTGGAAGCAACGTCAGCACGAGAACTGTTTTTCGGGAGGTTCATGAAATGAGTTTCCATGCACAATGCCAAGTGTCGGCTGGAGTGGTGTAAAGCTGGCCGCCATTGGACTCTGGAGCAGTGGAAAAGCGTTCTCTGAAGTGATGAATCACACTTCACCATCTGGGAGACCGATGGACGAATCTGGGTTTGGCGGATGCGAGGAGAATGCTACCTGCCCCAATGCATAGTGCCAACTGTAAAGTTTGGTGGAGGAGGAATAATGGTCTGGGGCTGTTTTTCATGGTTCGGGCCCCTAAGTTCCAGTGAAGAGGAATCTTAATGCTACAGCATACAATTACATTCTAGCTTTGTGGCAACAGTTTGGGTAAGGCCCTTTTGTGTTTCAGCACCCCGTGCACAAAGCGATGTCCATAAAGAACTGGTTTGTCAAGATCGATGTGGAAGAACTTGACTGGCCTGCACAGAACCCTGACCTCAACTCCATTGAACACCTCTGGGATGAATTGGAACAACTGTGAGCCAAGCCTAATCGCCCAACATCAGTGCCCGACCTCACCTCGCTTGTGGCTGAATGGAAGCAAGTCCCCGCAGCAAAAGTTCAACATCTAGTGGAAAGCCTTCCCAGAAGAGTGGAGGCTATTATAGCAGCAAAGGGGGAACCAACTCCATATCAATGCCTATGATTTAAATCCAGTCTGCTTGTGTGAGTGGTTTGACTGTGTATTGTCGCTCGGATGTTGTCACAAAAGGATTTCCCGCCCCCTGGTAAGAGGGTGAAATGACAATGCGTGGCTGTCACCCAGGGCTCTGACGTTGGACAGAGGAGCACTGGAGCCTCTATGGCAGCTGGTAGTCTGCCCTCTGCCCCCTCAGCGTCAACACACGGACTGATTCGAGTGACTGAGCTAGAGGCTGCTGCCCACACTGCTGGTGGAACAGCAGAGGCAGCAGCTTGAGAAACAAGACTAAATTCATGAGGGCGGAAAGTTGATAGTGGACTGGACAACTGTGGAGGATGATGATTACATAGCTGAACACACAGTTGGGCGGACTGGACATATTTTGTTTTGTTTGAAGAAAATGTTAATACAATGAAAACGCATTAGCAGGGATTTCTTTAAAATGGACATAGCAAACGAATAAGTCATTTGTAATTTTTAATAATACTTTATCACATTCAAGGCTCAGGTTAGGAGAAAAAGAGACATCAGTAAGAATGTTCCCAGGCCGTTTCAGACCATCCCTGCACATTGACCTTGACGACCAACAACCAACTCACACAAAAACAAATCATCCGTCTCTTTGTGATCATTTCTCCATTGCATGTGTTAAGACCTCAGTGGTGGCCGCTGGTGTACACTCTGTTCCTCAGGACCACCACTGGGGATAGGTGGTGCCGGACACCGGTGTAGTGCTGGACGTGGTCAAACCACCGTGTCACATTCATGTGCTTCTCCTTCTCCTGGATGGCCAGGTCCACCTGGGAGAGAGAGGGGGGAGACATTCCTTGTTTCCACTGATGCTCCATACTACTACAAATCTGCCATCGTTTCTCTTTAAAAAGGTCCTTCATATGAACTAGTGTTTGTTACAAATTAAACAATGTTAGCAGAGATGCAGATCTGCACACTGTCCACAAAGAGGACCAATACACTTTTTGGAAAGTGTTCGTGTCGCCATCCCTCCTAACAGTATTTCTCTACTGTGACACTACAAAGCTGCAAGGAAAGAAAATGGCTAGCAATGTTTTGAACCACCAGTTATTGGCTAGCTAGCTAATACCCAAACTAATTCAACTCTGCTTGTTACTAACTCACATCTCTTTCCCCCCAAAAAACAAGTCATTTTTTAGCTGAACACAATAATAACGCCTTACTAAAGTGAACATATTAGACCATCCCATTTCAGGTTCATTGTGAGGCTGCCCAAACCTGGTCTAAGCTAGCTATACCGTCCGTGAAACAGAGTCTAGAATCATACCAGTTGGATTCAGTAGCTACGAGCCCTCCCATGACTGTACATCTAACAAATACAATGAGGACCTAGGCTGCTGAGTGACCTCTGTCCTGCGTTTAACCGTCATGATAAAAACTAAACTGACTCCCTTGTGTCTGGTGGCAAGGATCCATCTCCGCCACATCCAGTGACATTTCTCAACATGTGATCCTGTCTCTCTCCGTCAGCCTCCGGGGCCGACAAACTTCTTCCTTGGCCTGAACTAAAGACATCACTTTGCACCTCTTTTTATTTTTTTGGAGGCTTGTGTCAAGTTCTCTCTCCCGTGCCCTTTAACCGTTATGACTCTTAATTGTGAGCTCCGTTTGACAAAACGCCTTTTAACTTCAACTCTGAAGTCGGCTCTGTTTGGTTATTGGACGCTAGACTTACGATGATGTAATGGATTCCGTAGTACATGAGTGTGTCGGCGAGGGTGAACTGATTTCCTGCCAAGTAAACCTTGTCTTCTAGATAGCTGTTGAGGTCCTGCATGAGAAAATTAATAAAATAAACATTTCATCATTAAGTTCATCAGAATTGCTTGATTTTTTAAAACAGAATTTCACAGATCCACAATAGAGACAAACACCTATAAACATCTTGAACACTGCAGGTCACATAATCACTACAATGTAACTCATGACATTAACTTAGTATTTCTTTATCATAATCACCTAATTAGACATTAGATTCAATAAAAGTTAACCAACAAAGTTCATCAACCACATAACATGTATTTGAACAGGAAAAGCCGGAGTGAGAAACTCCCGACACGTCTCAATAACAATAACAATAACAACAACAACAATAACAACAACAATAACAACAACAATAACAATAACAACAACAATAACAATTACTCTCCCAGCGTGATAATGACATATCCACAGTAAAAGACTAAATATTCAAATACACTTCTTCACTAGTCAAAGAGAGTTGAAATACAAGACGAAAGATGTGGCTGGTGGAGCCAACTCAGGCCTGAGATTTATTGAACCTATATATCTGGGACGTAAGGGTGGAGAGCTCGGTATCTGTACGTGAACAATGCACAACCCGAAAGGGGAAAATCAGCCTGCCGTGGCACGCCATCCCCACAACTCTGGCCACTCTGGCTAGTGCAGATGCCTTACAAGTGGCTCACTCCTTTCCTGACTTACACGGGCGCCTGCAAATCTAATGAACCTTCCCCAAACCCAGGCTGTGGATGGGCTGAGCAAGGAGGCTGTGTGTGGTTATGCAGGTCCCAAGGGATGGGACCATCTTTAGCACTTACACTGCACATACACCGTCTTGAGGGCTAATGGAGTTATTGTGCAGTGTGTGCTGCCAAGCAAGGCATGAAGACAGACTCCTCCGTCACAATCAGATCCCTGCCTTCCCTACAGCTGGAGGCGCAGGCGGACAAGAGACTACCCCCCACCCCCATCTCCACCACCACCCCCACATGGACATCAGAACCTGGGCTCTGCTCCTCCACCCTAACCACATTCTGCCCGAGAGTTTTGATATCGCTGCAGTCACTGGGGCCACTAGACCTCCCTGGGGCCACTAGACCTCCCTGGGGCCACTAGACCTCCCCTCCCCGGGGCCACTAGACCTCCCCGGGGCCACTAGACCTCCCTGGGGCCACTAGACCTCCCTGCTGCTGAAAGGCTGTGGGTTATAGCACCATGACCATATCTACCATAGTGATGAAAGGGAGTCCCGATGGTAGAAACAAACAGCATCATGTTTTCACCTAAAGTAGCATTCCTTTGTTTAGTTTTTTTGCAAGCGATCCACACTGTCAGTCTGGCCAACTTTACATAACGTTTTATAGGACGATAGGTATCCCCATACCGGCACCACAGAATCTATCACCATACCGGCACCATAGTATCACCATACCGACCGTAGTATCACCATAGTATCACCATACCGGCACCATAGTATCACCATACCGGCACCATAGTATCCCCATACCGGCACCATAGTATCACCATACCAGCACCATAGTATCACCATACCGGCACCATAGTATCACCATAGTATCCCCTACCGGCACCATAGTATCACCATACCGGCACCATAGTATCACCATACCGGCACCATAGTATCTATCACCATACCGGCACCATAGTGTCACCATACCAGCACCATAGTATCACCATACCGGCACCATAGTATCACCATACCAGCACCATACCGGCACCATAGTATCCCCATACCGGCACCATAGTATCCCCATACCGGCACCATAGTATCACCATACCGGCACCATAGTGTCGCCATACCAGCACCATAGTATCACCATACCGGCACCATAGTATCCCCATACCGGCACCATAGTATCACCATACCGGCACCATAGTGTCGCCATACCAGCACCATAGTATCACCATACCGGCACCATAGTATCACCATACCGGCACCATAGTATCCCCATACAGGCACCATAGTATCCCCATACCGCACCATAGTATCCCCATAGTAGTATCACCATACCGGCACCATAGTATCACCATACCGGCACCATAGTATCAACATACCGGCACCATAGTATCCCCATACAGGCACCATAGTATCCCCTTACCGGCACCATAGTATCCCCATACCGGCACCATAGTATCACCATACCAGCACCATAGTGTCACCATACCAGCACCATAGTGTCACCGGCACCATAGTATCCCCATACCGGCACCATAGTATCCCCATACCGGCACCATAGTATCACCATACCAGCACCATAGTGTCACCATACCAGCACCGTAGTATCTATCACCATAGTATCACCATACCGGCACCATAGTATCACCATACCGTACCGTAGTATCACCATACCAGCACCATAATGTCACCATACCAGCACCGTAGTATCACCATACCAGCACCATAGTATCTCCATACCGGCACCATAGTATCCCCATACCGGCACCATAGTATCACCATACCAGCACCATAGTATCACCATACCGGCACCATAGTATCACCATACCGGCACCATAGTGTCGCCATACCGGCACCATAGTATCACCATACCGGCACCATAGTATCACCATACCATACCGTAGTATCACCATACCAGCACCATAGTGTCACCATACCAGCACCGTAGTATCACCATACCGGCACCATAGTGTCACCATACAAGCACCATAGTATCACCATACCAGCACCATAGTATCACCATACCGGCACCATAGTATCACCATACCGGCACCATAGTGTCGCCATACCAGCACCATAGTATCACCATACCGGCACCATAGTATCCCCATACCGGCACCATAGTATCACCATACCGGCACCATAGTATCACCATACCGGCACCATAGTATCAACATACCGGCACCATAGTATCCCCATACAGGCACCATAGTATCCCCTTACCGGCACCATAGTATCCCCATACCGGCACCATAGTATCACCATACCAGCACCATAGTGTCACCATACCAGCACCATAGTGTCACCGGCACCATAGTATCCCCATACCGGCACCATAGTATCACCATACCGGCACCATAGTATCATCATACCGGCACCATAGTATCACCATAACGCAGTAGTATCACCATACCAGCGCCATAGTGTCACCATACCAGCACCATAGTATCACCATACCAGCACCATAGTGTCACCATACCAGCACCATAGTATCACCATACCGGCACCATAGTGTCACCATACCAGCACCATAGTATCACCATAGTATCACCATACCAGCACCATAGTATCACCATAACGTACCGTAGTATCACCATACCAGCACCATAGTGTCACCATACCAGCACCATAGTATCACCATACCAGCACCATAGTGTCACCATACCAGCACCATAGTATCACCATACCAGCACCATAGTATCACCATACCGCACCATAGTATACCGCACCATAGTATCACCATACCGGCACCATAGTATCACCATACCAGCACCATACCGGCCCCATAGTATCCCCATACCGGCACCATAGTATCACCATACCGGCACCATAGTATCTATCACCATACCGCACCATAGTATCACCATACCGCACCATAGTGTCGCCATACCAGCACCATAGTATCACCATACCGCACCATAGTATCACCATACCGCACCATAGTATCCCCATACAGGCACCATAGTATCCCCATACCGCACCATAGTATCCCCATACCGCACCATAGTATCACCATACCGCACCATAGTATCACCATACCGGCACCATAGTATCAACATACCGGCACCATAGTATCCCCATACCGGCACCATAGTATCCCCATACCGGCACCATAGTATCACCATACCAGCACCATAGTGTCACCATACCAGCACCGTAGTATCTATCACCATAGTATCACCATACCGGCACCATAGTATCCCCATACCGGCACCATAGTATCACCATACCAGCACCATAGTATCTCCATACCGGCACCATAGTATCCCCATACCGGCACCATAGTATCACCATACCAGCACCATAGTATCACCATACCGGCACCATAGTATCACCATACCGGCACCATAGTGTCGCCATACCGCACCATAGTATCACCATACCATACCGTAGTATCACCATACCAGCACCATAGTGTCACCATACCAGCACCATAGTGTCACCGCACCATAGTATCCCCATACCGCACCATAGTATCACCATACCAGCACCATAGTGTCACCATACCAGCACCGTAGTATCTATCACCATAGTATCACCATACCGGCACCATAGTATCCCCATACCGGCACCATAGTATCACCATACCGGCACCATAGTATCACCATACCGTACCGTAGTATCACCATACCAGCACCATACCAGCACCGTAGTATCACCATACCAGCAACATAGTATCTCCATACCGGCACCATAGTATCCCCATACCGGCACCATAGTATCACCATACCAGCACCATAGTATCACCATACCGGCACCATAGTGTCACCATACCAGCACCATAGTATCACCATACCAGCACCATAGTATCACCATACCGGCACCATAGTATCACCATACCGGCACCATAGTGTCGCCATACCGGTACCATAGTATCACCATACCGGCACCATAGCATCACCATACCGGCACCATAGTATCACCATACCGGCACCATAGTATCTATCACCATACCGGCACCATAGTGTCACCATACCAGCACCATAGTATCACCATACCGGCACCATAGTATCACCATACCAGCACCATACCGGCACCATAGTATCCCCATACCGGCACCATAGTATCACCATACCGGCACCATAGTATCTATCACCATACCGGCACCATAGTATCACCATACCGGCACCATAGTGTCGCCATACCAGCACCATAGTATCACCATACCGGCACCATAGTATCACCATACCGGCACCATAGTATCCCCATACAGGCACCATAGTATCCCCATACCGGCACCATAGTATCCCCATACCGGCACCATAGTATCACCATACCGGCACCATAGTATCACCATACCGGCACCATAGTATCAACATACCGGCACCATAGTATCCCCAAACAGGCACCATAGTATCCCCATACCGGCACCATAGTATCACCATACCAGCACCATAGTGTCACCATACCAGCACCGTAGTATCTATCACCATAGTATCACCATACCGGCACCATAGTATCCCCATACCGGCACCATAGTATCACCATACCAGCACCATAGTATCTCCATACCGGCACCATAGTATCCCCATACCGGCACCATAGTATCACCATACCAGCACCATAGTATCACCATACCGGCACCATAGTATCACCATACCGGCACCATAGTGTCGCCATACCGGCACCATAGTATCACCATACCATACCGTAGTATCACCATACCAGCACCATAGTGTCACCATACCAGCACCATAGTGTCACCGGCACCATAGTATCCCCATACCGGCACCATAGTATCACCATACCAGCACCATAGTGTCACCATACCAGCACCGTAGTATCTATCACCATAGTATCACCATACCGGCACCATAGTATCCCCATACCGGCACCATAGTATCACCATACCGGCACCATAGTATCACCATACCGTACCGTAGTATCACCATACCAGCACCATAATGTCACCATACCAGCACCGTAGTATCACCATACCAGCAACATAGTATCTCCATACCGGCACCATAGTATCCCCATACCGGCACCATAGTATCACCATACCAGCACCATAGTATCACCATACCGGCACCATAGTATCACCATACCGGCACCATAGTGTCATACCGCACCATAGTATCACCATACCGGCACCATAGTATCACCATACCATACCGTAGTATCACCATACCAGCACCATAGTGTCACCATACCAGCACCGTAGTATCACCATACCGGCACCATAGTATCCCCATACCGGCACCATAGTATCCCCATACCGGCACCATAGTATCACCATACCAGCACCATAGTATCATCATACCGGCACCATAGTATCACCATAACGTAGTATCACCATACCAGCGCCATAGTGTCACCATACCAGCACCATAGTATCACCATACCAGCACCATAGTGTCACCATACCAGCACCATAGTATCACCATACCGGCACCATAGTGTCACCATACCAGCACCATAGTATCACCATACCAGCACCATAGTATCACCATACCAGCACCATAGTATCACCATAACGTACCGTAGTATCACCATACCAGCACCATAGTGTCACCATACCGGCACCATAGTATCACCATACCAGCACCATAGTGTCACCATACCAGCACCATAGTATCACCATACCGGCACCATAGTGTCACCATACCGCACCATAGTATCACCATACCAGCACCATAGTATCACCATACCAGCACCATAGTATCACCATACCGGTACCATAGTATCACCATACCGGCACCATAGCATCACCATACCGGCACCATAGTATCACCATACCGGCACCATAGTATCTATCACCATACCGGCACCATAGTGTCACCATACCAGCACCATAGTATCACCATACCGGCACCATAGTATCACCATACCAGCACCATACCGGCACCATAGTATCCCCATACCGGCACCATAGTATCACCATACCGGCACCATAGTGTCGCCATACCAGCACCATAGTATCACCATACCGGCACCATAGTATCCCCATACCGGCACCATAGTATCACCATACCGGCACCATAGTGTCGCCATACCAGCACCATAGTATCACCATACCGGCACCATAGTATCACCATACCGGCACCATAGTATCCCCATACAGGCACCATAGTATCCCCATACCGGCACCATAGTATCCCCATACCGGCACCATAGTATCACCATACCGGCACCATAGTATCACCATACCGGCACCATAGTATCAACATACCGGCACCATAGTATCCCCATACAGGCACCATAGTATCCCCATACCGGCACCATAGTATCCCCATACCGGCACCATAGTATCCCCATACCGGCACCATAGTATCACCATACCAGCACCATAGTATCTCCATACCGGCACCATAGTATCCCCATACCGGCACCATAGTATCACCATACCAGCACCATAGTATCACCATACCGGCACCATAGTATCACCATACCGGCACCATAGTGTCGCCATACCGGCACCATAGTATCACCATACCATACCGTAGTATCACCATACCGGCACCATAGTATCAACATACCGGCACCATAGTATCCCCATACAGGCACCATAGTATCACCATACCGGCACCATAGTATCCCCATACCGGCACCATAGTATCACCATACCAGCACCATAGTATCATCATACCGGCACCATAGTATCACCATAACGTATCACCATACCAGCGCCATAGTGTCACCATACCAGCACCATAGTATCACCATACCAGCACCATAGTGTCACCATACCAGCACCATAGTATCACCATACCGGCACCATAGTGTCACCATACCAGCACCATAGTATCACCATACCAGCACCATAGTATCCCCTTACCGGCACCATAGTATCCCCATACCGGCACCATAGTATCACCATACCAGCACCATAGTGTCACCATACCAGCACCATAGTGTCACCGGCACCATAGTATCCCCATACCGGCACCATAGTATCACCATACCAGCACCATAGTGTCACCATACCAGCACCGTAGTATCTATCACCATAGTATCACCATACCGGCACCATAGTATCCCCATACCGGCACCATAGTATCACCATACCGGCACCATAGTATCACCATACCGTACCGTAGTATCACCATACCAGCACCATAATGTCACCATACCAGCACCGTAGTATCACCATACCAGCACCATAGTATCTCCATACCGGCACCATAGTATCCCCATACCGGCACCATAGTATCACCATACCAGCACCATAGTATCACCATACCGGCACCATAGTATCACCATACCGGCACCATAGTGTCGCCATACCGGCACCATAGTATCACCATACCGGCACCATAGTATCACCATACCATACCGTAGTATCACCATACCAGCACCATAGTGTCACCATACCAGCACCGTAGTATCACCATACCGGCACCATAGTGTCACCATACAAGCACCATAGTATCACCATACCAGCACCATAGTATCACCATACCGGCACCATAGTATCACCATACCGGCACCATAGTGTCGCCATACCAGCACCATAGTATCACCATACCGGCACCATAGTATCCCCATACCGGCACCATAGTATCACCATACCGGCACCATAGTATCACCATACCGGCACCATAGTATCAACATACCGGCACCATAGTATCCCCATACAGGCACCATAGTATCCCCTTACCGGCACCATAGTATCCCCATACCGGCACCATAGTATCACCATACCAGCACCATAGTGTCACCATACCAGCACCATAGTGTCACCGGCACCATAGTATCCCCATACCGGCACCATAGTATCACCATACCGGCACCATAGTATCATCATACCGGCACCATAGTATCACCATAACGTACCGTAGTATCACCATACCAGCGCCATAGTGTCACCATACCAGCACCATAGTATCACCATACCAGCACCATAGTGTCACCATACCAGCACCATAGTATCACCATACCGGCACCATAGTGTCACCATACCAGCACCATAGTATCACCATAGTATCACCATACCAGCACCATAGTATCACCATAACGTACCGTAGTATCACCATACCAGCACCATAGTGTCACCATACCAGCACCATAGTATCACCATACCGGCACCATAGTGTCACCATACCAGCACCATAGTATCACCATACCAGCACCATAGTATCACCATACCGGCACCATAGTGTCGCCATACCGGCACCATAGTATCACCATACCGGCACCATAGTATCACCATACCAGCACCATACCGGCACCATAGTATCCCCATACCGGCACCATAGTATCACCATACCGGCACCATAGTATCCCCATACCGGCACCATAGTATCACCATACCAGCACCATAGTATCACCATACCGGCACCATAGTGTCACCATACCAGCACCATAGTATCACCATAGTATCACCATACCGGCACCATAGTATCACCATACCGGCACCATAGTATCACCATACCGGCACCATAGTGTCGCCATACCGGTACCATAGTATCACCATACCGGCACCATAGCATCACCATACCGGCACCATAGTATCACCATACCGGCACCATAGTATCTATCACCATACCGGCACCATAGTGTCACCATACCAGCACCATAGTATCACCATACCGCACCATAGTATCACCATACCAGCACCATACCGCACCATAGTATCCCCATACCGGCACCATAGTATCACCATACCGGCACCATAGTATCTATCACCATACCGGCACCATAGTATCACCATACCGGCACCATAGTGTCGCCATACCAGCACCATAGTATCACCATACCGGCACCATATTATCACCATACCGCACCATAGTATCCCCATACAGGCACCATAGTATCCCCATACCGCACCATAGTATCCCCATACCGGCACCATAGTATCACCATACCGCACCATAGTATCACCATACCGCACCATAGTATCAACATACCGCACCATAGTATCCCCAAACAGGCACCATAGTATCCCCATACCGGCACCATAGTATCACCATACCAGCACCATAGTGTCACCATACCAGCACCGTAGTATCTATCACCATAGTATCACCATACCGGCACCATAGTATCCCATACCGCACCATAGTATCACCATACCAGCACCATAGTATCTCCATACCGCACCATAGTATCCCCATACCGGCACCATAGTATCACCATACCAGCACCATAGTATCACCATACCGGCACCATAGTATCACCATACCGCACCATAGTGTCGCCATACCGGCACCATAGTATCACCATACCATACCGTAGTATCACCATACCAGCACCATAGTGTCACCATACCAGCACCATAGTGTCACCGCACCATAGTATCCCCATACCGCACCATAGTATCACCATACCAGCACCATAGTGTCACCATACCAGCACCGTAGTATCTATCACCATAGTATCACCATACCGCACCATAGTATCCCCATACCGCACCATAGTATCACCATACCGCACCATAGTATCACCATACCAGCACCATAATGTCACCATACCAGCACCGTAGTATCACCATACCAGCAACATAGTATCTCCATACCGGCACCATAGTATCCCCATACCGGCACCATAGTATCACCATAGTATCACCATACCGGCACCATAGTATCACCATACCGGCACCATAGTGTCGCCATACCGGCACCATAGTATCACCATACCGGCACCATAGTATCACCATACCATACCGTAGTATCACCATACCAGCACCATAGTGTCACCATACCAGCACCGTAGTATCACCATACCGGCACCATAGTATCCCCATACCGGCACCATAGTATCACCATACCGGCACCATAGTATCCCCATACCGGCACCATAGTATCACCATACCAGCACCATAGTATCATCATACCGGCACCATAGTATCACCATAACGTACCGTAGTATCACCATACCAGCGCCATAGTGTCACCATACCAGCACCATAGTATCACCATACCAGCACCATAGTGTCACCATACCAGCACCATAGTATCACCATACCGGCACCATAGTGTCACCATACCAGCACCATAGTATCACCATACCAGCACCATAGTATCACCATACCAGCACCATAGTATCACCATAACGCACCAGCACCATACCAGCACCATAGTGTCACCATACCGCACCATAGTATCACCATACCAGCACCATAGTGTCACCATACCAGCACCATAGTATCACCATACCGGCACCATAGTGTCACCATACCGGCACCATAGTATCACCATACCAGCACCATAGTATCACCATACCAGCACCATAGTATCACCATACCGGTACCATAGTATCACCATACCGGCACCATAGCATCACCATACCGGCACCATAGTATCACCATACCGGCACCATAGTATCTATCACCATACCAGCACCATAGTGTCACCATACCAGCACCATAGTATCACCATACCGCACCATAGTATCACCATACCAGCACCATAGTACCATAGTATCCCCATACCGCACCATAGTATCACCATACCGGCACCATAGTGTCGCCATACCAGCACCATAGTATCACCATACCGCACCATAGTATCCCCATACCGCACCATAGTATCACCATACCGGCACCATAGTGTCGCCATACCAGCACCATAGTATCACCATACCGCACCATAGTATCACCATACCGCACCATAGTATCCCCATACAGGCACCATAGTATCCCCATACCGCACCATAGTATCCCCATACCGGCACCATAGTATCACCATACCGCACCATAGTATCACCATACCGCACCATAGTATCAACATACCGCACCATAGTATCCCCATACAGGCACCATAGTATCCCCATACCGGCACCATAGTATCCCCATACCGGCACCATAGTATCCCCATACCGCACCATAGTATCACCATACCAGCACCATAGTATCTCCATACCGCACCATAGTATCCCCATACCGGCACCATAGTATCACCATACCAGCACCATAGTATCACCATACCGCACCATAGTATCACCATACCGGCACCATAGTGTCGCCATACCGCACCATAGTATCACCATACCATACCGTAGTGTCACCATACCGGCACCATAGTATCACCATACCGGCACCATAGTATCAACATACCGGCACCATAGTATCCCCATACAGGCACCATAGTATCACCATACCGGCACCATAGTATCCCCATACCGGCACCATAGTATCACCATACCAGCACCATAGTATCATCATACCGGCACCATAGTATCACCATAACGTACCGTAGTATCACCATACCAGCGCCATAGTGTCACCATACCAGCACCATAGTATCACCATACCAGCACCATAGTGTCACCATACCAGCACCATAGTATCACCATACCGGCACCATAGTGTCACCATACCAGCACCATAGTATCACCATACCAGCACCATAGTATCACCATACCGGCACCATAGTATCACCATACCGGCACCATAGTGTCGCCATACCGGTACCATAGTATCACCATACCGGCACCATAGCATCACCATACCGTACCGTAGTATCACCATACCAGCACCATAGTGTCACCATACCAGCACCGTAGTATCACCATACCAGCACCATAGTATCTCCATACCGGCACCATAGTATCCCCATACCGGCACCATAGTATCACCATACCAGCACCATAGTATCACCATACCGGCACCATAGTATCACCATACCGGCACCATAGTGTCGCCATACCGGCACCATAGTATCTCCATACCGGCACCATAGTATCCCCATACCGGCACCATAGTATCACCATAGTATCCCCATACCGGCACCATAGTATCACCATACCAGCACCATAGTATCCCCATACCGGCACCATAGTATCACCATACCAGCACCATAGTGTCACCATACCAGCACCATAGTATCACCATACCAGCGCCATAGTGTCACCATACCAGCACCATAGTATCACCATACCGGCACCATAGTGTCACCATACAAGCACCATAGTATCACCATACCAGCACCATAGTATCACCATACCGCACCATAGTATCACCATACCGCACCATAGTGTCGCCATACCGTATCACCATACCGCACCATAGTATCACCATACCGCACCATAGTGTCGCCATACCGTACCATAGTATCACCATACCGGCATCATAGCATCACCATACCGGCACCATAGTATCACCATACCGCACCATAGTATCTATCACCATACCGGCACCATAGTGTCACCATACCAGCACCATAGTATCACCATACCGCACCATAGTATCACCATACCAGCACCATACCGGCACCATAGTATCCCCATACCGCACCATAGTATCACCATACCGCACCATAGTGTCGCCATACCGCACCATAGTATCACCATACCGGCACCATAGTATCACCATACCGGCACCATAGTATCCCATACAGGCACCATAGTATCCCCATACCGGCACCATAGTATCCCCATACCGGCACCATAGTATCACCATACCGGCACCATAGTATCACCATACCGGCACCATAGTGTCGCCATACCAGCACCATAGTATCACCATACCGGCACCATAGTATCACCATACCGGCACCATAGTATCCCCATACCGGCACCATAGTATCCCCTTACCGGCACCATAGTATCCCCATACCGGCACCATAGTATCACCATACCAGCACCATAGTGTCACCATACCAGCACCATAGTGTCACCGGCACCATAGTATCCCCATACCGGCACCATAGTATCCCCATACCGGCACCATAGTATCACCATACCAGCACCATAGTATCATCATACCGGCACCATAGTATCACCATAACGTACCGTAGTATCACCATACCAGCGCCATAGTGTCACCATACCAGCACCATAGTATCACCATACCAGCACCATAGTGTCACCATACCAGCACCATAGTATCACCATACCGGCACCACAGTGTCACCATACCAGCACCATAGTATCACCATACCAGCACCATAGTATCACCATACCGGCACCATAGTGTCACCATACCAGCACCATAGTATCACCATACCAGCACCATAGTGTCACCATACCAGCACCATAGTATCACCATACCGGCACCACAGTGTCACCATAACGTACCGTAGTATCACCATACCAGCACCATAGTGTCACCATACCAGCACCATAGTATCACCATACCGGCACCATAGTGTCACCATACCAGCACCATAGTATCACCATACCAGCACCATAGTATCACCATACCGGCACCATAGTATCACCATACCGGCACCATAGTGTCGCCATACCGGTACCATAGTATCACCATACCGGCGCCATAGCATCACCATACCGGCACCATAGTTTCACCATACCGGCACCATATTATCTATCACCATACCGGCACCATAGTGTCACCATACCAGCACCATAGTATCACCATACCGCACCATAGTATCACCATACCAGCACCATACCGCACCATAGTATCCCCATACCGCACCATAGTATCACCATACACCATAGTATCACCATACCGGCACCATAGTATCACCATACCGCACCATAGTGTCGCCATACCAGCACCATAGTATCACCATACCGCACCATAGTATCACCATACCGCACCATAGTATCCCCATACAGGCACCATAGTATCCCCATACCGCACCATAGTATCCCCATACCGGCACCATAGTATCACCATACCGGCACCATAGTATCACCATACCGGCACCATAGTATCACCATACCATACCGTAGTATCACCATACCAGCACCATAGTGTCACCATACCAGCACCGTAGTATCACCATACCGGCACCATAGTATCCCCATACCGGCACCATAGTATCACCATACCGGCACCATAGTATCCCCATACCGGCACCATAGTATCACCATACCAGCACCATAGTATCATCATACCGGCACCATAGTATCACCATAACGTACCGTAGTATCACCATACCAGCGCCATAGTGTCACCATACCAGCACCATAGTATCACCATACCAGCACCATAGTGTCACCATACCAGCACCATAGTATCACCATACCGGCACCATAGTGTCACCATACCAGCACCATAGTATCACCATACCAGCACCATAGTATCACCATACCAGCACCATAGTATCACCATAACGTACCGTAGTATCACCATACCAGCACCATAGTGTCACCATACCGGCACCATAGTATCACCATACCAGCACCATAGTGTCACCATACCAGCACCATAGTATCACCATACCGGCACCATAGTGTCACCATACCGGCACCATAGTATCACCATACCAGCACCATAGTATCACCATACCAGCACCATAGTATCACCATACCGTACCATAGTATCACCATACCGGCACCATAGCATCACCATACCGCACCATAGTATCACCATACCGGCACCATAGTATCTATCACCATACCGCACCATAGTGTCACCATACCAGCACCATAGTATCACCATACCGCACCATAGTATCACCATACCAGCACCATACCGCACCATAGTATCCCCATACCGGCACCATAGTATCACCATACCGGCACCATAGTGTCGCCATACCAGCACCATAGTATCACCATACCGCACCATAGTATCCCCATACCGGCACCATAGTGTCGCCATACCAGCACCATAGTATCACCATACCGCACCATAGTATCACCATACCGGCACCATAGTATCCCCATACAGGCACCATAGTATCCCCATACCGGCACCATAGTATCCCCATACCGCACCATAGTATCACCATACCGGCACCATAGTATCACCATACCGGCACCATAGTATCAACATACCGCACCATAGTATCCCCATACAGGCACCATAGTATCCCCATACCGGCACCATAGTATCCCCATACCGCACCATAGTATCCCCATACCGGCACCATAGTATCACCATACCAGCACCATAGTATCTCCATACCGGCACCATAGTATCCCCATACCGGCACCATAGTATCACCATACCAGCACCATAGTATCACCATACCGGCACCATAGTATCACCATACCGGCACCATAGTGTCGCCATACCGGCACCATAGTATCACCATACCATACCGTAGTGTCACCATACCAGCACCATAGTGTCACCATACCAGCACCGTAGTATCACCATACCGGCACCATAGTATCCCCATACCGGCACCATAGTATCACCATACCGGCACCATAGCATCACCATACCGGCACCATAGTATCACCATACCGGCACCATAGTATCTATCACCATACCGGCACCATAGTGTCACCATACCAGCACCATAGTATCACCATACCGGCACCATAGTATCACCATACCAGCACCATACAGGCACCATAGTATCCCCATACCGGCACCATAGTATCACCATACCGGCACCATAGTGTCGCCATACCAGCACCATAGTATCACCATACCGGCACCACAGTATCCCCATACCGGCACCATAGTATCACCATACCGGCACCATAGTGTCGCCATACCAGCACCATAGTATCACCATACCAGCACCATAGTATCACCATACCCCGCACCATAGTGTCACCATACCAGCACCATAGTATCACCATACCGGCACCATAGTGTCACCATACCAGCACCATAGTATCACCATACCAGCACCATAGAATCACCATACCGGCACCATAGTATCACCATACCGGCACCATAGTGTCGCCATACCGGCACCATAGTATCCCCATACCGGCACCATAGTATCACCATACCGGCACCATAGTGTCGCCATACCAGCACCATAGTATCACCATACCGGCACCATAGTATCACCATACCGGCACCATAGTGTCACCATACCAGCACCATAGTATCACCATACCGGCACCATAGTGTCACCATACCGTAGTATCACCATACCGGCACCATAGTATCACCATACCATACCGTAGTATCACCATACCAGCACCATAGTGTCACCATACCAGCACCGTAGTATCACCATACCGGCACCATAGTATCCCCATACCGGCACCATAGTATCACCATACCGGCACCATAGTATCACCATCACCATACCGCACCATAGTATCCCCATACCGGCACCATAGTATCACCATACCGGCACCATAGTGTCGCCATACCAGCACCATAGTATCACCATACCGGCACCATAGTATCCCCATACCGCACCATAGTATCACCATACCGCACCATAGTGTCGCCATACCGCACCATAGTATCACCATACCGGCACCATAGTATCACCATACCGGCACCATAGTATCCCCATACAGGCACCATAGTATCCCCATACCGGCACCATAGTATCCCCATACCGCACCATAGTATCACCATACCGCACCATAGTATCAACATACCGGCACCATAGTATCCCCATACAGGCACCATAGTATCCCCATACCGCACCATAGTATCCCCATACCGCACCATAGTATCCCCATACCGCACCATAGTATCACCATACCAGCACCATAGTATCTCCATACCGCACCATAGTATCCCCATACCGCACCATAGTATCACCATACCAGCACCATAGTATCACCATACCGCACCATAGTATCACCATACCGGCACCATAGTGTCGCCATACCGGCACCATAGTATCACCATACCATACCGTAGTGTCACCATACCAGCACCATAGTGTCACCATACCAGCACCGTAGTATCACCATACCGTAGTATCCCCATACCGCACCATAGTATCACCATACCGGCACCATAGTATCCCCATACCGGCACCATAGTATCACCATACCGCACCATAGTATCATCATACCGCACCATAGTATCACCATAACGCATCCGTGGTATCACCATACCAGCACCATAGTGTCACCATACCAGCACCATAGTATCACCATACCAGCACCATAGTGTCACCATACCAGCACCATAGTATCACCATACCGGCACCATAGTGTCACCATACCAGCACCATAGTATCACCATACCAGCACCATAGTATCACCATACCAGCACCATAGTATCACCATACCGGCACCATAGTATCACCATACCGGCACCATAGTGTCGCCATACCGGTACCATAGTATCACCATACCGGCACCATAGCATCACCATACCGTACCGTAGTATCACCATACCAGCACCATAGTGTCACCATACCAGCACCGTAGTATCACCATACCAGCACCATAGTATCTCCATACCGGCACCATAGTATCCCCATACCGGCACCATAGTATCACCATACCAGCACCATAGTATCACCCTACCGGCACCATAGTATCACCATACCGGCACCATAGTGTCGCCATACCGGCACCATAGTATCTCCATACCGGCACCATAGTATCCCCATACCGGCACCATAGTATCACCATAGTATCCCCATACCGGCACCATAGTATCACCATACCAGCACCATAGTATCCCCATACCAGCACCATAGTATCACCATACCAGCACCATAGTGTCACCATACCAGTATCATAGTATCACCATACCAGCACCATAGTGTCACCATACCGTACCGTAGTATCACCATACCAGCACCATAGTGTCACCATACCAGCACTGTAGTATCACCATACCAGCACCATAGTATCACCATACCAGCACCATAGTGTCACCATACCGGCACCATAGTATCACCATACCAGCACCATAGTGTCACCATACCAGCACCATAGTATCACCATACCGGCACCATAGTGTCACCATACCAGCACCATAGTATCACCATACCAGCACCATAGTGTCACCACACCAGCACCATAGTATCACCATACCAGCACCATAGTGTCACCATACCGGCACCATAGTATCACCATACCAGCACCATAGTGTCACCATACCAGCACCATAGTATCACCATACCGGCACCATAGTGTCACCATACCAGCACCATAGTATCACCATACCAGCACCATAGTGTCACCATACCAGCACCATAGTATCACCATACCAGCACCATAGTGTCACCATACCGTACCGTAGTATCACCATACCAGCACCATAGTGTCACCATACCAGCACTGTAGTATCACCATACCAGCACCATAGTGTCACCATACCAGCACCATAGTGTCACCATACCAGCACCATAGTATCACCATACCAGCACCATAGTGTCACCATACCAGCACCATAGTATCACCATACCAGCACCGTAGTATCAGAGTAACATTCTGCATAATCAGATAAACTAAAACGTGTGACACACACCTCCTGTGTTTAAAAGTGGCGAAAGGCGCCTGTCCGGCCAATCGATGGCTTCGTATCTCTTTCACGCTGTCGACAGCCACCGCGGCCCCCATTAAAGACTTTTATTGTTGTCCACTGCTTTGCCTGTCTCGGCCATGTCACTGAAGGGCCATACATCAGCCTTGATTCATGTCGCCTCGCATTAATGAGCCACACACACTGTCAGTCTGGCCCCTGCTGGCAGAACATTGGACAGTTTTGCTCAGGGGCTTCTCCAAGGCCCTGTTAGACCCTCTCCATACACAGCTCACCAAGCTTCTCTATCCCACAAGGGTAGAAGGGACTTCTCATGAAAAACAGTGGGTAGCGGTACACATTTTCATTTGACAAAGAGACTACAATAAAACTGACTAACTTGCAAGAGGAAGATATTTAAAATGTTTTGACTTTCTAATACTGAAGAATCTTCACTATTGTTTTTGGGCCTCTACCTTCAGTATGGTCTTGATATCGTCTTTGTGGCATCCATCCACTTTGGTGAGCCTGTACTCCAGCCACTGCTGCACTAAAGCCTTGTGTTCTGCTGACCCACCCAGTAACTCGGGCAGTTTGGCCTCTTGGACCAGGTGAGTGGCGATGGTCACCAAGCCGACCAGAGCTGGGCCATTATTACTGTGGAGCACGGGGACCTGCGTGGGAGAGAAAGACAATGTGTGTGCATTACACATTACACATTTTTTTTTACACCTTTATTTAACTAGGCAAGTCATTTAAGAACAAATTCATATTTACAATGACGGCCTACCAAAAGGCCTAATGCGGGGACGGGGCGATTAAAATTTAAATATAGGACAAAACACACATCACGACAAGCGAGACACCACGACACTACATAAAGAGAGACCTAATACAATAACATAACATTGTAGCAAAACAACAAAACATGGTAGCAGCACAAAACATGGTACAAACATTATTGGGCACACTAAGACACGTGTAAACATCCTGTTAGAGACACTTGTCAACATCCTGTTAGACACTTGTCAACATCCTGTTAGAGACACTATTTAAGCACTAGTTGCATACTAGCTCAAGTCATTTGCATAGCTGGCTAGCGTTCTAAACAACAACACACGCACTGTCACTACCCCATGTGGTACAGTATGTCTGTTTGTTTCTAGCATTGCAATGAAGGCTGTTGAGGCAGAACTAGTACTGAACACTCAGTGAAATTAGCTATAGTACGTTTAGTAGTAGCAGCAAGATATGTTGGCAACCCAAAAAGCAATCCACATGGCATGTAACGTTAGCTATCTGGCCAGACAGCAGCTTAACGTTAACTGGCTAATGACAACACATTTGATCTGAAACAATGATTATTACATATTTATTACACATCATTGTTCCTAAGTGACCTGCATTCGCTAAAAGTAGAAGGTAAAATAGTTGCTAAAGCTACGGACATTATCTTGTTAGCTATCTAGCTTTTCTAAGGACAGTAGAGTAGCATGTGCTCGCTACTCTTTTTAACCTACTGTTCATGTGGTAAGGTCTATAATACCTGGCACATATAGATAACTGTGAACGAAACCATTAGATGGCAAATTCACCTTCTTGTCCCCCTGAGTACTGTATTTGTTAGGATTTTTCAATCCTAAAGATTTTTCCAGCTATGACAGCTCTCTCAACGCCATCATTGCGAAGGGGATGGCAACACGATTGGTCGAGATTAGTCATTGCCGCCCACTAGACTCAAATGGACAACAAATTCAGCCAATGGTGACATGAAAAGTGTTTTTTATTTCATTTCATTACATTGTCTTTTAGGCCCTGCTAGCTTTTTAGGTTACATTGCATCAGATCAGATCAGATCAAGAACTTTAATGACCCGATGAAACAATTATACAATAAAATAGTATAGGTCTAATTTCTCCCTGAATATTTTTTTTACAGAATATTTTAAAACATGCTTACATTTTTTATTGTAGGCTACACATACATTATCAAATTGAGAATGTTTAATTGTTTAATTCAAATATCTAAAATGATATATTTCTTGATAAATAAAAAATAATATTTCAGGAGAATAAAATAGCAAAAAAAAAGAGAACCCACTGAGGAACATTAAAGAGAAGCTTTGATTGTTGGAAGGATAGCTTGTGTTTACAAATCATACGGTATTTGGTTAATAATATAAGGTATACTGTTAACCGAGGAGTTTTAATGAATTAAAAGTATATTTTGTAATGGATGTTTATGTTATCCTACAGAAAATACTCGTCTCATTTTAATTCACTAAGCCTGATTCATGCCAACCAAAGCCAGCACGACATAGATATTTTCTTTACATGGCACTTTACAGCATGTCTTGGCTCCACCTTATAATCAAGTTGTAATCAATCAAATGTATTTTATAAAGACCCTTTTTTTACATCAGCAGTTGTCACAAAGTGCTTTACAGACACCAAGCCTAAAAGCCTAAAAGAGCAAGCCATGCGGAGGCAGAAGCACAGGCAGACGGGGCAGGGGGCGGGGACTTCTGATGTAATACAACCAATGGGTCAACAATATTCTTATTATGTCATGATAATATTATAGGCTAACGGGGTGCCTCGATTTATTACGGGAGTGCTCTGCACTTTCGGCCACTCCCCTAAATCAAAAGTTTCCTACAGCTGAATCTACCATTCAAACCCATCCTACAGCTGAATATATAATTCAAACCCATCCTACAGCTGAATATATAATTCAAACCCATCCTACAGCTGAATATATAATTCAAACCCTTCCTACAGCTGAATCTATAATTGAAACCCATCCTACAGCTGAATCTGTCATTCAAACCCATCCTACAGCTGGATCTACCATTCAAACCCATCCTACAGCTGAATCTATAATTCAAACCCTTCCTACAGCTGAATCTATCATTAAACCCTTCCTACAGCTGAATCCATCATTCAAACCCTTCCTACAGCTGAATCTACCATTCAAACCCCTCCTACAGCTGAATCTACCATTCAAACCCTTCCTACAGCTGAATCTATCATTCAAACCTGAATCTATCATTCAAACCCATCCTACAGCTGAATCTATCATTCAAACCCATCCTACAGCTGAATCTATCACTCAAACCCATCCTACAGCTGAATCTATCATTCAAACCCTTCCTAATTCAAACCCATCCAACAGCTGATTCTATCATTCAAACCCTTCCTACAGCTGAATCTATCATTCAAACCCTTCCTAATTCAAACCCTTCCTACAGCTGAATCTATCATTCAAACCCTTCCTAATTCAAACCCTTCCTACAGCTGAATCTATCATTCAAACCCTTCCTACAGCTCAATCTATCATTCAAACCCTTCCTACAGCTGAATCTATCATTCAAACCCTTCCTACAGCTGAATCTATCATTCAAACCATTCCTACAGCTGAATCTATCATTCAAACCCTTCCTAATTCAAACCCATCCTACAGCTGAATCTATCATTCAAACCCTTCCTAATTCAAACCCTTCCTACAGATGAATCTATCAAAACATGGGAAATATTCAGGGGCCAACATTTTATAATAACATGCTTGTTTCCTCAATGCGTTGTATGAGATTTGTGTAAAATTAAATCAAAATGACAGCGAAGGTCTAGTTTCCCTAAGTCCTGCAGCAAGTTTGCCCCCATGTCTCCTGGCATGTTTGTCTCACAGTGTCTCCTTGCTCTGCCGTTGTGTGTCATGTCTGTTTCGATTTGTTCGGTCTCCTTATGACTCGTCCATAATGAAATGTCGGATGTCAATCCAACTCTGCTTATTAACTCTATGAGGGCCAGGTGTGTGTATGACATTATAGGAAGTGACTGTTGCGCTGAGGTGTCGCATGCTACTACTTCCCGTCAGTCACGTCCCTGGTGGTCACACGTATCTGAATATCCAGGTTGAGGTAACGTGGAGGGCAGTTACTCTGAACAGGAAAAGAGAATAAGCTACAGCCGGTGGTAGAACTCTACCATATCCCCACGGGACACGTTACGCATCACAATAACATGAAATAGAATTGATCAGATAGTACACTGATGAACCCCTTTAAGCCTTCCCCAGGTCATGTCTGTAAATGAGAATGTGTTCTGATTCAATTTATCAGGTTACAGCAACAATAAAGGTTGAATAAAAACAATATTCCAATATAAATAAACCCACTATGCAGTGCCACGTAAAACGGCAGGGCTGTAATATTGAATCTCATTCTTCATCTAGTTGTAGCAGAATCATTCGAGGGCCTCTTATGATTGGTTCTAGTGCAAATAGGGCCTTGGATGGACCGTTCTTGTTGACGTTTATTACATTGTACACATCCTCACCGTAACCTGTCCCCATCACTACATGTGCACTTCATCTGCTATTGCAAAGGTTCTTTTTTAGAACTAATTTGGAGCAAAAAGCTGTCCCAGGATCCAAATTATTTATACATGATTAGATGCCACAGAACAAGGTATGATATAAAAAAAGAAAATGTGTTTGCTCATTTGTTTGTGCATTGCAGAATATCGTACACTTTTAACCCAGTAAGGATTTCCTAAATGAATGCCTGCAGCGTTAAAGTGCGCCTCCTTCACCCAAATGCCTTGGAGCTGCCACATCCTGTATGTAAACAGATGTGTTGAGGACAACGATCTCCAGTTGCCGGGAACGATCCATAGCCCATGGGAGTATTTCTCATGCCGATTGTGATACATAATCCCGGGTCACATTAGTAAGAGAATACACTGTGGGGTCACCCATACAGCCGTGAGGCTTCCAGAGGCTTCTGCATACCTCAATCGTGATATCTCTTTGCCCATTACACTGATTTGTCTGGCTTGGATGTAGGGCCTATGCAGAGCTGTCTCCCCCGCTACCTCTCATGACCTGTAAGGTTATTGTCTGGATATTTAAATCTACAGATGCACAAGATGGAGGGGATAGTTCGTGAGCAGAGACATGCATGTTGTCAGCACGGATTGTTGAAATTGCGTATCGGTGCTACCTCCGATTGCCGGGCTGGAACGAACATGGGCCCAGACACGGGGCGGCTGTGTGACAATTTGAGAAAAGCCTGAGATGGATGGAGATAGACATCGATTGAAATCCTACCCCAGCATCCTCTCTGTCTCACATCTCCCCAACACCAGAGACAAGACAGCTTTCAGCTTTCACAAAGGATTGGTGGATGAACAAACCTGGTACATAACATTTCTGTGTATCAGTGTTGGCCTTGATGTAATAGAAGCAATAGATTGTGAGGAGGCTCCAGAAAATATTCAATGTTTTTAAGAGCAGATACAGGAACAACTCAGTAAATATTATATCCCCCTGAAAGGGCCATAAACTCAGACTGTGACACATTTCAAACCTTTAATAACCTCTAAGAAAAGTGACAATCTTTCAGTGTACACATGTGCCCTGCTGGCTCTAGCAGTGGAAGTACTGAAGAGAGTCACAACACCAGTGCTCCAGGCCTGCCTTGGGGTCTCCAAGGAACTGACAAACCAGCCTTCTGCGCGTAGCAAGAACGCGACCCCCCCCTTCCATATCCAAGACACACACACACACACATTACACATTCACATATCTGTGTTGAGGGTGGGGGTAGGTGAGAGGACGACATGGTGGAACGAGGATATTTTCATGGCATTTGTAGTCTTTCCGTTAACACTTGTGACAGGAGATCAGCATTGGTACAACCAAGGAGGAGTTTGAGCAAGTTGAAAGACAGTTTGTCCGTCTCCTTGCTGCCATGCCAACCAGACGCTGGGGGACACAGTACCAGCTCATAGTAACATCCCAGAGAGCATCCAAAAACAGTCAGTTAGGAGTATTAATTAATATTCAGAATTATCTAACCTTCAGCCATGTCCCCTCGGAAAAATAAACCTCAGTGGAGGATTTTGATCATTATAGCTTCTGAAAACTCAGATGGCCTTTATTGAAGTTGCCCATTGGCCACGCAGGTTCTCTCTCCGTGATTCAGACAGATTATTGGTGGAAACTATTGCGGTTGTGCTCTAGCTATGCCCCTGAGGATGGTAACAGAGACTCCCATGTAGAGTTGTGGAGAACGTGCAATACACATGGACTTCAAAAACACACAGACACACACTTATGCACACCTATGTGGATATGTAAGTTACACACACACACACACACACACACACACACACACACACACACACACACACACACACACACACACACACACACACACACACACACACACACACAGCATCTGACCTGTGTTGTGTACAGTTTAGCGAGGCTCTCTGCTGTTTATGCCGGGCTGGATATTTATTTCAGCCAGCAGGGAGCACTGTGGTTCTTTTAAAAAAAACTGAGAGGCCCTCCATGATCAAACACAGAACATGGCCGTTTTAAGAGGCCAAAGCTTAATCAAGTCCATCAGAGAAAATAGCTGTTGTGTGACTGTTGATGGTGCAGCAACACACACCGGAACATTCTAATCATAATGGCCGACACAATTATCAGACACAAACCAGTTGTATCTGATAAAAAAGTATTGTTCAGAATTTCTGGTTAGGAATTTCTGGACAGACAGTTTTGTATTGATCTTCTACAAGTGTGACTGATCTCAACATCTCTGTCTTCCTCATGGTGGGGCTGGATTCTCATTGTGTTACTATGTGTTACTACTACATTACTATGCTATAGTAGAATACTGTACATTGTGTTTACAGTACCATACACATTACTAAACTCAGCAAAAAAAGAAACGTCCCTTTTTCAGGACCCTGTCTTACAAAGATAATTTGTAAAAATCCAAATAACTTCACAGATCTTCATTGTAAAGGGTTTAAACACTGTTTCCCAGCGCTACAGGGAGACAGGAAGGACAGCAGATCGTCCTTGCAGTGGCAGACCACGTGTAACAACACCTGCACAGGATCGGTACATTCGAACACCACACCTGCGGGACAGGTACAGGATGGCAACAACAACTGCCCGAGTTACACCAGGAACGCACAATCCCTTCATCAGTGCTCAGACTGTCTGCAATAGGCTGAGAGAGGCTGGACTGAGGGCTTGTAGGCCTGTTGTAAGGCAGGTCCTCACCAGACATCACCGGCAACAATGTCGCCTATGGGAACAAACCCACCGTCGCTGGACCAGACAGGACTCCTCGAAGGAATGAGTGTTGCACCAAGGCCTGTACTTTGGAGCTGGATCAATTTGGAGGTGGAGGGTCCATCATGGTCTGGGGTGGTGTGTCATCGGACTGAGCTTGTTGTCATTGCAGGCAATCTCAATGCTCTGCGTTACAGGGAAGAAATCCTCCTCCATGTGGTACCCTTCATCCTGACATTACCCTCCAGCATGACAATGCCACCAGCCATACTGTTCATTCTGTGCGTGATTTTCTGCAAGACAGGAATGTCAGTGTTCTGCAGTGGCCAGCGAAGAGCCCAGATCTCAATCCCATTAAGCACGCCTGGGAACTGTTGGATCGGAGGGTGAGGACTAGGACCTTTCCCCCCAGAAATGTCCGGGAACTT
The DNA here is from genome assembly GCF_034236695.1 of Oncorhynchus nerka. Lineage (NCBI taxonomy): Eukaryota > Metazoa > Chordata > Actinopteri > Salmoniformes > Salmonidae > Oncorhynchus > Oncorhynchus nerka. The sequence continues at coordinate 11,802,220 of NC_088417.1, forward strand.
GCAGGTGCCTTGGTGGAAGAGTGGGGTAACATCTCACAGAAAGAACTGGCAAATCTGGTGCAGTCCATGAGGAGGAGATGCACTGCAGTACTTAATGCAGCTGGTGGCCACACCAGATACTGACTGCTACTTTTGGTTTTGAGCCCCCATTTGTTAGGGACACAATATTCCATTTCTGTTCGTCACATGTCTGTGGAATTTGTTCATTTTATGTCTCAGTTGTTGAATCTTGTTATGTTCATACAAATATTTACACATGTTAAAAATAAACGCAGTTGACAGTGAGAGGACGTTTCTTTTTTTGATTATGTTTTAGTGGAATAATGTACATTGTCTTTACAGTACCATTCACATTACTATGTTTTAGTAGAATACTGTACATTGTCTTTACAGTACCATTCACATTACTATGTTTTAGTAGAATACTGTACATTGTCTTTACAGTACCATTCACATTACTATGTTTTAGTGGAATACTGTACATTGTCTTTACAGTACCATTCACATTACTATGTTTTAGTGGAATACTGTACACTACATGACCAAAAGTATGTGGACACCGGCTCATTGTACATGTCATTCCAAAATCATGGGCATTAAGACGGACGGAGCTGTTCCCCCTTTGCTGCTATAACAGCCTCGTCTCTTCTGGGAAGGCTTGCCACTAGATGTTGGAACATTGCTGCAGGGACTTGCTTCCATTCAGCCACAAGAGCATTGGTGAGGTCGGGCACTGATGTTGGGTGATTAGGCCTGGCTCGCAGTCTGCGTTCCAATTCATCCCAAAAGTGTTCGATGGGGTTGAGGTCAGGTCTCTGTGCAGGCCAGTCAAGTTCTTCCACACCGATCACGACAAATCATTTTTGTATGGAACTCATTTTGTGCACGGGGCATTGTCATGCTGAAACAGGAAAGGGCCTTCCCCAAACTGTTGCCACGAAGTTGAAAACACAGAATCGTCTAGAATGTCATTGTATGCTGTAGCGTTAAGATTCCCCTTCACTAGAACTAAGGGACCTAGCTTGAACCATGAAAAATAACCCCAGACCATTATTCCTCATGCACCCAACTTTACAGTTGGCACTATGGATTGGGGCAGGTAGTTTTCTCCTGGCATCCGCCAAACCCCGATTAGTCCGTCGGACTGCCAGATGGTGAAGTGTGATTCATCACTCCAGAGAACATGTTTCCACTACTCCAGAGTCCAATGTTGGAGAGCTTTACACCACTCCACGTGACGCTTGGCATTGCACATGGTAATCTTAGGCTTGTGTGCGGCTGGTCAGTCATGGAAACCCATTTCATTAAGCTCCCGACGAACAGTTCTAGTGCTGACGTTGCTTCCAGTGTCCGTTTGGAACTCAGTGGTGAGTGTTGTAACCGAGGGCAGACGATTTTTACGTGCTTAAGCACTTGGCGGTCTCGTTCTGTGAGCTTGAGTGGCCTACCAATTCGCGGCTGAGCCGTTAGTGCTCCTAGACTTTTCCACTTAACAGTAACAGCACATACAGTTGTCTGGGGCAGCTCTAGCAGGGCAGAAATTTGACAAACTGACTTGTTGGAAAGGTGGCATTCAATGACAGTGCCACATTGAAGGTCACTTAGTTCTTCAGTTTGGTCATTCTACTGCCAATGTTTGTCTATGGAGATTGCATGGCTGTGTGCTGTCAGCAATAGGTGTGGCTAAAATAGCCAAATCCACTCATTTGAAGGGGTGTCCACATACTGCTGTATATATAGTGTACATAGTCATCTATACGGTACTGTAAAAACTGCATTTTATTCGAATGCTGTACATGTTATTGATCACAGTGTCCCTCTCTCTGTAACATATAGGAGTTGGAGGTGAGGCCAGAACCAGCGGACCAGATCATTCTATCCTCTCCATCTATCTTCATGTCTTTAGGCCATTACTTTGATCCACTACGCCCTGGAGGACCCAAGGGAAAGCACAGGGCACATGGCTTGTCTCTCCTATGGTTGTGTCCAGTATATCCCTACTGAGAGATCTGTATAGCACACTCCAATAGAGAGAGAGAGAGAGAGAGAGAGAGAGAGAGAGATAGAGAGAGAGACAGAGAGAGAGAGAGAGAGAGAGAGAGAGAGAGACAGAGAGAGAGAGAGAGAGAGAGAGAGAGAGAGAGAGTGTTATTCGGCCTTCTCCTACTCTCAGGCAATGGTCTGACTCTGGCTGACATCTCCAGCCCCCCATCCAGCCGCCATTATCTATATGAGGCCATCTTTATTGGCAATTTCAGCCCAGGGACAGATGGGGTTGCAGCCATGGTAACATCCACCAGGTCTCACCTGAGACTCACACACTGAACGATAGAGGAATAATGCATCCACTGTTATTCAGTAGTGGTTAGAGTGGAGCTATGTGGGGTGTATAGTGGACAGGACCAGCCCTAACCTTTTCCTGCAATTCTACCCATTTTTCCAATACTTATGCCATGTTAATGAAATATGAGTGAGAGTGACTAACAAAATCAATGGGGGTCCCATGGAGGTCAGGGCCATGTGTGCTTGGTCGGTATGCAGCTATGATTACTCCAAGTTTAAATACCTGGCTAGAATGACGACCAATCAAAAAGTTGTTAGCTGACATGGCTAATTGAGTGACTGTCAGTGACATCACAAGAGAAAAACTGCTGATGCACAACCACATTTTTAAATTGCACCTTGTGTATTCTACTATTCTACCTCGCAACAGTAAGACCCTGAATATGTTCTGTAAAAAAAATATATATTTATTTTTTGAGGGGGTCAGGGGCCCCCTAGTGGCAAGTGGGTTATGACTGGAACCGGTCCTTGTAGTGGAGATATAAGCCCAGCTGCTCACCTCTAGTATTATGGGACAGAGATATATATATTTTGTGTCATTTCAGTAAGGATTCAGATGCAGTACTGTACTGAAGCTCACATTGGATATATGTGTTTAGAATATGTGAGAGCCAGACATCTTGCTTGTTTGTAGGTGACCAAATACTTATTTTCCACCATAATTTGCAAATAAATTCATTAAAAATCCTACAATATTGATTTTCTGGATTTCTTTTTCTCATTTTGTCTGTCATAGTTGAAGTGTACCTATGATGAAAATTACAGGCCTCTCTCATCTTTTTAAGTGGGAGAACTTGCACAATTGGTGGCTGACTAAATACTCTTTTGCCCCACTCTATGTGTTTAGAATCCTCTGTTAAACTACAATAGTTCACTAGAATGTTTTAATGGCTGAACAAAATGTGCCCAAGTCCACTATTTACCTCCTGTGATTACATACCCGAGATGCAAATGTAGCTTGTATAAATAAACAGGTAGCATCTGTGGATACTGTCTCTTCCCTGTAATCCACAGACACAGCAGGGTTCTCTGGGCAAGGTGGTATTGCACATTTGTATGACATTTACATCTGACTGTGTATCATTCACTTCCAATACTACATGGAACAAAAATATAAACGCAACATGTGAAGGGTTAGTTCCATGTTTCATAAGCTGAAATAACAGATCCCAGACATTTCCCCTACGCAAAAACAAATGTTGTGATAATCCATCCACCTGACAAGTATCAAGAAGCTGATTAAACAGCATGATCATTACACAGGTGTACTTTGTGCTGGGGACAATAAAAGTCTACTCTAAAATGTGCAGTTTTGTCACACAACACAGATGCCACAGATGTTTTTGAGGGAATGTTAATTTCTCTACCATAACCCGCCTCCAACTTTGTTTTAGAGAATTTGGCAGTATGTCCAACCGGCCTCACAACCGCAGACCAGGTGTAACCACGCCAGCCCAGGACCTCCTCAACCACAGACCAGGTGTAACCACACCAGACCAGGACCTCCACAACCACAGACCAGGTGTAACCACGCCAGCCCAGGACCTCCTCAACCACAGACCAGGTGTAACCACACCAGACCAGGACCTCCACAACCACAGACCAGGTGTAACCACACCAGACCAGGACCTCCACAACCACAGACCAGGTGTAACCACGCCAGCCCAGGACCTCCACAACCACAGACCAGGTGTAACCACACCAGACCAGGACCTCCACAACCACAGACCAGGTGTAACCACACAGACCAGGACCTCCACAACCACAGACCAGGTGTAACCACGCCAGACCAGGACCTCCACAACCACAGACCAGGTGTGACCACGCCAGCCCAGGACCTCCTCAACCACAGACCAGGTGTAACCACGCCATCCCAGGACCTCCTCAACCACAGACCAGGTGTAACCACACCAGCCCAGGACCTCCTCAACTGCAGACCAGGTGTAACCACGCCAGCCCAGGACCTCCTCAACTACAGACCAGGTGTAACCACACCAGCCCAGGACCTCCTCAACCACAGACCAGCCCAGGACCTCCTCAACCACAGACCAGGTGTAACCACGCCAGCCCAGGACCTCCTCAACTCAGACCAGGTGTAACCACAGCCCAGGACCTCCTCAACCACAGACCAGGTGTAGCCCAGGACCTCCTCAACCACAGACCAGGTGTAACCACGCCAGCCCAGGACCTCCTCAACCACAGACCAGGTGTAACCACACCAGACCAGGACCTCCACAACCACAGACCAGGTGTAACCACACCAGACCAGGACCTCCACAACCACAGACCAGGTGTAACCACGCCAGCTCAGGACCTCCTCAACCACAGACCAGGTGTAACCACGCCAGCCCAGGACCTCCTCAACCACAGACCAGGTGTAACCACGCCAGCCCAGGACCTCCACAACCACAGACCAGGTGTAACCACACCAGACCAGGACCTCCACAACCACAGACCAGGTGTAACCACGCCAGCCCAGGACCTCCTCAACCACAGACCAGGTGTAACCACGCCAGCCCAGGACCTCCTCAACCACAGACCAGGTGTAACCACACCAGCCCAGGACCTCCTCAACCACAGACCAGGTGTAACCACACCAGCCCAGGACCTCCTCAACCACAGACCAGGTGTAACCACGCCAGCCCAGGACCTCCTCAACCACAGACCAGGTGTAACCACACCAGACCAGGACCTCCTCAACCACAGACCAGGTGTAACCACGCCAGCCCAGGACCTCCTCAACCACAGACCAGGTGTAACCACACCAGACCAGGACCTCCTCAACCACAGACCAGGTGTAACCACGCCAGCCCAGGACCTCCTCAACCACAGACCAGGTGTAACCACACCAGCCCAGGACCTCCTCAACCACAGACCAGGTGTAATCACACCAGACCAGGACCTCCTCAACCACAGACCAGGTGTAACCACGCCAGCCCAGGACCTCCTCAACCACAGACCAGGTGTAACCACACCAGCCCAGGACCTCCTCAACCACAGACCAGGTGTAACCACACCAGACCAGGACCTCCTCAACCACAGACCAGGTGTAACCACACCAGCCCAGGACCTCCTCAACCACAGACCAGGTGTAACCACGCCAGACCAGGACCTCCACATCCGGCTTCTTCACCTTGAGGGATCATCTGAGACCAGCCACCTGGACAGCTGATAAAACTGAGGAGTATTTCTGTCTGTAATAAAGCACTTTTGTGGGGAAAAACTCATTCTGAGTGGGTGGGCCAATCTCCAATGGCTGGTCCCTGCCTAGTCATGTGAAATCCATAGATTAGGGCCTAATTCATTAATTTCAATGGACTGATTTTCTTATATTAACTGTAACTCAGTAAAATCGTAGAAATGGTTGTGTTTCCATTTTTGTTCAGTCTACTTTTGTGTTGTATCCAATCAATCAGGGGTTATGATTATACAATTTTATATATATTGTTACAGCAATACGATACCTTTATATTATAATAATATAATTGCAACAATGATTAATACACAATAGAATCAAACACATTTTTATAAAAAAAAACATTGAATCGTGATTTAAATTATACTATGACACTCAAATTTTTTTTTTTACCTTTATTTTACTAGGCAAGGCAGTTAAGAACAAATTCTTATTTTCAATGATGGCCTAGGAACAGCGGGTTAACTGCATGTTCAGGGGCAGAACGACAGATTTGTACCTTGTCAGCTCGGGGATTCAAACTTGCAACCTTTCGGTTACTAGTCCAACGCTCTAACCACTAGGCTACCCTGTAATATATTTACTGTGTGGCATATTTCCCATTTTTCAAGGTCTTGAAACATGTTGTACAAGGCAAATCATTGGGAATTGGCATGACAACGCACGAGCTCCGAGTAGAAAATATATCCTCAGGCCATTCCGATACCCCAGGAATAAAAGACGGTTTCATATACTGTAAGTTCCAGTTCAGACAGGCCACCACCATTAAGCCCAATCCTGGTCTGTACAGTAGTCTTTAAATGGATTTGTACAGATCACACATGTAGCTAGCTATTGATCAGGAACCGTTTTGATCCTATTTCAATTTGCAAAAAAACAATAAAAAAATCTGAGCATATCATTATCCAGACATAAACTTGACTCCTTGTGTCTGAAATGAAAACGTTCAAATACTGTAGGAGTACATTGGACGTGATGGATATAGACAGTTTATAGTAAAACGTCTGTTCCTGCATTATGACTAGACACTGGTTGTAAAAAGCCTTTACCAGAAATGAGAATTTGATCTAAACTAAAAGCAAATGTCTGAGGATGGGTGCTGGAACATCTGACATAAAACAGAAAAGATAGGGGAGTTTTGATGAAAAATATTTAAATAAAAGGTTCAAATCCAGGTCATTTGACATGACTAACCAAAACACAGGGCCCTAATCATGACCATTGGACCCATGTGTCTAGCCTTAGTGAGTCAATATACAGTGATAAAGTTGTGTGTGTGTATGTGTGTACGTGTGTGTGCGCACAGTATATGTGCTAAAACTCTGTGCCTGTCAAAGCTCCTCAATGTTTGTAATGTGGCCGGCTTCACTCATCCTCTCTCAGTCTCCTCATATAGGGCCTAATTAACTTCATAAAGTGCAGCAATTTTGACATATAGGAGCCTAATTCGCTCCGCAGCGGAAAAAGCGAAACACCCGCGGTAGAGATAACATGAACTGACAGGGATCTCCAAAAAAGTGAGTTCATCAGGAGAATGGACATTAGAAACAGACCCTAGGAGATAGGCGCTCTACTCTGTTCCCGTGACTGACTGGAACGGTTGTTTTTAATGGTCAGCGTGATGTGGGTGGGTCTTGTTTATCAGAGGGTGTGATCTACATTTTGGACCAGTGATCGAGGTGACGGCTAGCTGGTGGCCAGGCTGTCTGTCTCTGGTGTCTTCCTTTTAACCAAGTTATCATGAAACTATCTGATGTATTGTGAGTGGGTCTGTGTGGAGATATGGCTATACCAATCTACCTGCAGGGACTCCCGGGCGCCATCAGCACTCGCCGCTCTTGGGCACGTCCTCCGTCAAACCAAATACATGGGAAGTCGAGTCCCTCGTTTTTTCCCTTTACCGACCCATAACTCATTTATCTTCAGATGACTTTGTCAGATTGTCAAGCAAACTCTCCGATGGGAGCCGAGCCCAAAGCCTATTAAAAAGGAATAAACGCCGGCTGCGCTGGTCAACACTAACGGATACTCCCTCCGAGCTTTCCCATGACTGCATTATCGGGGCTCCTGTTTCTGCAGCCGCAGCCAGCCCTCCCCGGTAATCACGTTTCCCCTCCAAACATACTTGTTTCATTGATTATATAAAAGGGATTGACTTTCCGTGACCAGATGTAACACTTGTAAAATGCATGTGTAATTGTATTGGGTTCTGTCTCCCTCTTTCCATCGCTCCATCCCTCCTCTCCTTCTCTCATCCCTCCTCCTCTCATCCCCTCCTCCCTCCTCTCATCCCTCCTCTTCCTCTCCTCCCTCCTCCCTCCTCTCATCCCCTCCTCCCTCCTCTCATCCCCTCCTCCCTCCTCTCATCCCTCCTCTTCCTCTCCTCCCTCCTCTCATCCCCTCCTCCCTCCTCTCATCCCTCCTCCTCTCCTCACTCCTCCCTCCTCTCCTCCCTCCTCCTCTCATACCCTCCTCCCTCCTCTCATCCCTCCTCTTCCTCTCCTCCCTCCTCCCTCCTCTCCTCCCTCCTCCCTCCCTCCTCCCTCTCTCATCCCTCCTCCCTCCTCTCATCCCCTCCTCTTCCTCCCCCCTCCTCCCTCCTCTCATCCCCTCCTCCCTCCTCTTCCTCTCCTCCCTCCTCTCATCCCTCCTCCTCTCATCCCTCCTCTTCCTCTCCTCCCTCCTCTCATCCCCTCCTCCCTCCTCTCCTCCCTCCTCCCTCCTCTCATCCCCTCCTCCCTCCTCTTCCTCCCATCCCTCCTCTTCCTCTCCTCCCTCCTCCCTCCTCTCATCCCTCCTCTTCCTCATCCCTCCTCTTCCTCTCCTCCCTCCTCCCTCCTCTCATCCCCTCCTCCCTCCTCTCCTCCTCCTCCCTCCTCTCATCCCCTCCTCCTTCCTCTCCTCCCTCCTCCCTCCTCTCATCCCCTCCTCCCTCCTCTTCCTCTCCTCCCTCCTCTCATCCCTCCTCCTCTCATCCCACCTTTTCCTCTCCTCCCTCCTCCCTCCTCTCATCCCTCCTCTTCCTCTCCTCCCTCCTCTCATCCCCTCCTCCCTCCTCTCCTCCCTCCTCCCTCCTCTCATCCCCTCCTCCCTCCTCTCCTCCCTCCTCCTCTCATCCCCTCCTCCCTCCTCTTCCTCCCATCCCTCCTCTTCCTCTCCTCCCTCCTCCCTCCTCTCATCCCTCCTCTTCCTCATCCCTCCTCTTCCTCTCCTCCTCCTCCCTCCTCTCATCCCCTCCTCCCTCCTCTCCTCCCTCCTCCCTCCTCTCATCCCCTCCTACTTCCTCTCCTCCCTCCTCCCTCCTCTCATCCCCTCCTCCCTCCTCTTCCTCTCCTCCCTCTTCCCTCCTCTCATCCCTCCTCCTCTCATCCCTCCTCCTCTCATCCCACCTTTTCCTCTCCTCCCTCCTCCCTCCTCTCATCCCTCCTCTTCCTCTCCTTCCTCCTCCCTCCTCTCATCCCCTCCTCCCTCTTCTCATCTCTCCTCCTCTCATCCCCTCCTCCCTCCTCTCATCCCTCCTCTTCCTCTCCTCCCTCCTCTCATCCCCTCCTCCCTCCTCTCATCCCTCCTCCTCTCCTCACTCCTCCCTCCTCTCCTCCCTCCTCCTCTCATACCCTCCTCCCTCCTCTCATCCCTCCTCTTCCTCTCCTCCCTCCTCCCTCCTCTCCTCCCTCCTCCCTTCTCTCATCCCTCCTCCCTCCTCTAATCCCCTCCTCTTCCTCTCCCCCTCCTCCCTCCTCTCATCCCCTCCTCCCTCCTCTTCCTCTCCTCCCTCCTCTCATCCCTCCTCCTCTCATCCCTCCTCTTCCTCTCCTCCCTCCTCTCCTCCCTCCTCCCTCCTCTCTCATCCCCTCCTCCCTCCTCTCTTCCCTCCTCCTCTCATCCCCTCCTCCCTCCTCTTCCTCCCATCCCTCCTCTTCCTCTCCTCCCTCCTCCCTCCTCTCATCCCTCCTCTTCCTCATCCCTCCTCTTCCTCTCCTCCCTCCTCCCTCCCTCTCCTCCCTCCTCCCTCCTCTCATCCCCTCCTCCTTCCTCTCCTCCCTTCTCCCTCCTCTCATCCCCTCCTCCCTCCTCTTCCTCTCCTCCCTCCTCCCTCCTCTCATCCCTCCTCCTCTCATCCCTCCTCCTCTCATCCCACCTTTTCCTCTCCTCCCTCCTCCCTCCTCTCATCCCTCCTCTTCCTCTCCTTCCTCCTCCCTCCTCTCATCCCCTCCTCCCTCTTCTCATCTCTCCTCCTCTCATCCCCTCCTCCCTCCTCCCTCCTTTCATCCCTCCTCCTCTCATCCCTCCTCTTCCTCTCCTCCCTCCTCTCATCCCTCCTCTCATCCCTCCTCTTCCTCTCCTCCCTCCTCCCTCCTCTCATCCCCTCCTCCCTCTTCTCATCTCTCCTCCTCTCATCCCCTCCTCCCTCCTCTTCCTCTCCTCCCTCCACTCTGTCTGCACCAGGATGGGGGTAGAAACAGATGAATATTTGAATCAGAGAGAGGAACGGCAGTGGTTGCTGTGGTGGTGGCAACGACGTTGACCTAGCAGCAGCAGTAGAGACTAGGGTGTGTGTGCACTAGTTGCGATACTTGATGACATGATGCTGGCGCCGAGCCGTGCTGCTGTGCTATTCCAGTCCTGAGACCTCGGGTTCATGAATAATTTGCCACTGTTAATCTTGAGTGGTCTTGATTTATTCTGGGCCGCCTTTGAAGTGTAATGTGCTGAGGGCCTTATGGGGAGGACAAGAAACAGCAGAGACTAACAACAGCAGTAAATGAGGGAGAGGAAGGGAATTCATTCTGAGAAGACAAGTAGCTCCTGCTGTATTTTCAGATTATTTTCAAGTGACAGACCTCCAAGTTTATTGACACAAAAATCGTAATTTGTAAACTAATGATAAGACGATGATAGCTGTTAATATCTATCAGTGACTTGACAATGTAAAAGTAATCATTAAGTAATCGATCTAGGTCTCCTTGTTTACTGAGGCCACGTCTACCCCTCATGAAGGAGAGTGGCAGGCAGGTAATCAAAGAGAAAGCCCCGAAGACCTGTCGCAATCTTCAAGATGGCCGCCCTTCCATGTCATCTTCCATCTTCCACCTACCCTTCTCTGTGACACCCCAATTTAGCAGGGTAATGACGCGTCACTAACGATACCCTTTTCATTTGGCTGTATCAAGGTCAATGTCATTGTCAGTGACCAAACAACCATGTACATCTAATCGTGTTATCTATCCTTGGCTGATACTGTAAGAGGTAAATGGGGATAAACAGCCATTTTGAAAAAGGTGGAAAGGTAGCCTGGTTTGGCTACACCATCACTTCCTATCAGCGTTGCTGTTGTGCTGTTGGGAGATAGAGTCTAGTCTCAGGTGCTCAGAAGTTGTTTTAGGTCCAATCCCCTTGCAGGGCTTG